>NW_027221740.1:0-49770 GCF_030179915.1 Drosophila takahashii
AAAATCGTTGTTTTTGTTTTAATATAGAGCATTTACACCACTAATTTAACAACCAAACTACGCGTTTGGGAGAAAAATGAAATATTTTTAATTAATCTGCACATCAAACCCAAATCTTTTTTTGTTTGATCCAAGTGACTGTTTAAGCTAAAACCAACTAAAATTTGTATTTTAAATTAGAGTATCATAATAAGACATCTGAATTTACAATATCTCTTTAGATAAGCAAAATAAAACAAGTTTTCTAAATTTTACATATTGAACGATTATTTTCTGATGGGAAAGAGTTTTAGGCTCAAAACACAATAAAATCGTTGTTTTTGTTTCAATATAGGGCATTTACACCACTAATTTAACAACCAAACTACGCGTTTGGGAGAAAAATGAAATATTTTTAATTAACCTGCACATTAAACCCAAATCTTTTTTTGTTTGATCCAAGTCACTGTTTAAGTTAAAACCAACTAAAATTATGTGTTTTAAATAAAATTATCATAATAAGACATCTGAATTTACAATATCTCTTCAGATCAGCAAAATAAAACAAGTTTTGTAAATTTTACATATTGAACGATTATTTTCTGATGGGAAAGAGTTTTAGGCTCAAAACACAATAAAATTGTTGTTTTTGTTTTAATATATAGCATTTACACCACTAATTTAACAACCAAACTACGCGTTTGGGAGAAAAATGAAATATTTTTAATTAATCTGCACATCAAACCCAAATCTTTCTTTGTTTGATCCAAGTGACTGTTTAAGTTAAAACCAACTAAAATTTGTATTTTAAATTAGAGTATCATAATAAGACATCTGAATTTACAATATCTCTTTAGATAAGCAAAATAAAACAAGTTTTCTAAATTTTACATATTGAACGATTATTTTCTGATGGGAAAGAGTTGTAGGCTCAAAACACAACAAAATCGTTGTTTTTGTTTTAATATAGAGCATTTACACCACTAATTTAACAACCAAACTACGCGTTTGGGAGAAAATGAAATATTTTTAATTAACCTGCACATCAAACCCAAATCCTTTTTGGTTTGATCCAAGTGACTGTTTAAGTTAAAACCAACTAAAATTATGTGTTTTAAATTAGATTATCATAATAAGACATCTGAATTTACAATATCTCTTTAGATAAGCAAAATAAAACAAGTTTTCTAAATTGTACATATTGAACGATTATTTTCTGATGGGAAAGAGTTGTAGGCTCAAAACACAAAAAAATCGTTGTTTTTGTTTTAATATAGAGCATTTACACCACTAATTTAACAACCAAACTACGCGTTTGGGAGAAAAATGAAATATTTTTAATTAATCTGCACATCAAACCCAAATCTTTTTTTGTTTGATCCAAGTGACTGTTTAAGTTAAAACCAACTAAAATTTGTATTTTAAATTAGAGTATCATAATAAGACATCTGAATTTACAATATCTCTTTAGATAAGCAAAATAAAACAAGTTTTCTAAATTTTACATATTGAACGATTATTTTCTGATGGGAAAGAGTTTTAGGCTCAAAACACAATAAAATCGTTGTTTTTGTTTCAATATAGGGCATTTACACCACTAATTTAACAACCAAACTACGCGTTTGGGAGAAAAATGAAATATTTTTAATTAACCTGCACATCAAACCCAAATCTTTTTTTGTTTGATCCAAGTGACTGTTTAAGTTAAAACCAACTAAAATTATGTGTTTTAAATTAGATTATCATAATAAGACATCTGAATTTACAATATCTCTTTAGATAAGCAAAATAAAACAAGTTTTCTAAATTGTACATATTGAACGATTATTTTCTGATGGGAAAGAGTTGTAGGCTCAAAACACAATAAAATCGTTGTTTTTGTTTTAATATAAAGCATTTACACCACTAATTTAACAACCAAACTACGCGTTTGGGAGAAAAATTAAATATTTTTAATTAATCTGCACATCAAACCCAAATCTTTTTTTGTTTGATCCAAGTGACTGTTTAAGTTAAAACCAACTAAAATTATGTATTTTAAATTAGACTATCAAAACAATACATCTGAATTTACAATATCTCTTTAGATAAGCAAAATAAAACAAGTTTTCTAAATTGTACATATTGAACGATTATTTTCTGATGGGAAAGAGTTGTAGGCTCAAAACACAATAAAATCGTTGTTTTTGTTTTAATATAGAGCATTTACACCACTAATTTAACAACCAAACTACGCGTTTGGGAAAAAAATGAAATATTTTTAATTAACCTGCACATCAAACCCAAATCTTTTTTGTTTGATCCAAGTGACTGTTTAAGTTAAAACCAACTAAAATTATGTGTTTTAAATTAGATTATCATAATAAGACATCTGAATTTACAATATCTCTTTAGATAAGCAAAATAAAACAAGTTTTGTAAATTTTACATATTACGATTATTTTCTGATGGGAAAGAGTTTTAGGCTCAAAACACAATAAAATCGTTGTTTTTGTTTCAATATAGGGCATTTACACCACTAATTTAACAGCCAAACTACGCGTTTGGGAGAAAAATGAAATAATTTAACAACCAAACTACGCGTTTGGGAAAAAAATGAAATATTTTTAATTAACATGCACATCAAACCCAAATCTTTTTTGTTTGATCCAAGTGACTGTTTAAGTTAAAACCAACTAAAATTATGTGTTTTAAATTAGATTATCATAATAAGACATCTGAATTTACAATATCTCTTTAGATAAGCAAAATAAAACAAGTTTTGTAAATTTTACATATTGAACGATTATTTTCTGATGGGAAAGAGTTTTAGGCTCAAAACACAATAAAATCGTTGTTTTTGTTTCAATATAGGGCATTTACACCACTAATTTAACAACCAAACTACGCGTTTGGGAGAAAAATTAAATATTTTTTATTAACCTGCACATCAAACCCAAATCTTTTTTTGTTTGATCCAAGTGACTGTTTAAGTTAAAACCAACTAAAATTTGTATTTTAAATTAGAGTATCATAATAAGACATCTGAATTTACAATATCTCTTTAGATAAGAAAAATAAAACAAGTTTTCTAAATTGTACATATTGAACGATTATTTTCTGATGGGAAAGAGTTGTAGGCTCAAAACACAATAAAATCGTTGTTTTTGTTTTAATATAGAGCATTTACACCACTAATTTAACAACCAAACTACGCGTTTGGGAGAAAAATGAAATATGTTTAATTAACCTGCACATCAAACCCAAATCTTTTTTTGTTTGATCCAAGTGACTGTTTAAGTTAAAACCAACTAAAATTTGTATTTTAAATTAGAGTATCATAATAAGACATCTGAATTTACAATATCTCTTCAGATCAGCAAAATAAAACAAGTTTTGTAAATTTTTCATATTGAACGATTATTTTCTGATGGGAAAGAGTTTTAGGCTCAAAACACAATAAAATCGTTGTTATACCCGTTACTCGTAGAGTAAAAGGGTATACTAGATTCGTGCAAAAGTATGTAACAGGTAGAAGGAAGCGTTTCCGACCCCATAAAGTATATATATTCTTGATCAGGGTCACTAGCCGAGTCGATCTAGCCATGTCCGTCTGTCCGTCTGTCTGTCTGTCTGTCTGTCTGTCTGTCTGTCTGTCTGTCCGTCTGTCCGTCTGTCCGTCTGTATGAACGCTGAGATCTCAGAAACTACAAAAGCTAGAAGGTTGAGATTTCCCACACATATTCTTTGGCTTCCTACGCAGCGCAAGTTTATTTTAGCCGAGCGCCACGCCCCCTCTAACGCCCACAATCGCCCACTAATGATTTTAAAATGGGTCCTGCGCCCACATCTTTAAAGATTTCCGAGAAGTATAAATGCAATTTTGTTGTGTATATTTATACCTATCGAAATGTAGAAGACATTTTTCAAATCGGACCATTCATTAAAAAGTTATACGATTTATAAATTGTCAACATATATCTATCTCCCTCGCACTCCCTTTAGCTGAGTTACGATTATTAGTCGGGACACCAACCCGACACAGCGTTCGCACTCCCTTTAGCGGAGTGACGGGTATTAGATAGTCGGGACACCAACCCGACTATAGCGTTCTCTCTTGTTTTTGTTTTAATATATAGCATTTGTACCACTAATTTAACAACCAAACTACGCGTTTGGGAGAAAAATGAAATATTTTTAATTAACCTGCACATCAAACCCAAATCTTTTTTTGTTTGATCCAGGTGACTGGTTAAGTTAAAACCAACAAAAATTATGTGTTTTAAATAAGATTATCATAATAAGACATCTGAATTTACAATATCTCTTTAGATAAGCAAAATAAAACAAGTTTTCTAAATTGTACATATTGAACGATTATTTTCTGATGGGAAAGAGTTGTAGGCTCAAAACACAATAAAATCGTTGTTTTTGTTTTAATATAGAGCATTTACACCACTAATTTAACAACCAAACTACGCGTTTGGGAGAAAAATGAAATATTTTTAATTAACCTGCACATCAAACCCAAATCCTTTTTGGTTTGATCCAAGTGACTGTTTAAGTTAAAACCAACTAAAATTATGTGTTTTAAATTAGATTATCATATTAAGACATCTGAATTTACAATATCTCTTTAGATAAGCAAAATAAAACAAGTTTTCTAAATTGTACATATTGAACGATTATTTTCTGATGGGAAAGAGTTGTAGGCTCAAAACACAATAAAATCGTTGTTTTTGTTTTAATATAAAGCATTTACACCACTAATTTAACAACCAAACTACGCGTTTGGGAGAAAAATGAAATATTTTTAATTAACCTGCACATCAAACCCAAATCTTTTTTTGTTTGATCCAAGTGACTGTTTAAGTTAAAACCAACTAAAATTTGTATTTTAAATTAGAGTATCATAATAAGACATCTGAATTTACAATATCTCTTCAGATCAGCAAAATAAAACAAGTTTTGTAAATTTTTCATATTGAACGATTATTTTCTGATGGGAAAGAGTTTTAGGCTCAAAACACAATAAAATCGTTGTTTTTGTTTTAATATATAGCATTTACACCACTAATTTAACAACAAAACTACGCGTTTGGGAGAAAAATGAAATATTTTTAATTAACCTGCACATCAAACCCAAATCTTTTTTTGTTTGTTTAAGTTAAAACCAACTAAAATTTGTATTTTAAATTAGAGTATCATAATAAGACATCTGAATTTACAATATCTCTTTAGATAAGCAAAATAAAACAAGTTTTCTAAATTTTACATATTGAACGATTATTTTCTGATGGGAAAGAGTTTTAGGCTCAAAACACAATAAAATCGTTGTTTTTGTTTCAATATAGGGCATTTACACCACTAATTTAACAACCAAACTACGCGTTTGGGAGAAAAATGAAATATTTTTAATTAACCTGCACATCAAACCCAAATCTTTTTTTGTTTGATCCAAGTGACTGTTTAAGTTAAAACCAACTAAAATTATGTGTTTTAAATTAGATTATCATAATAAGACATCTGAATTTACAATATCTCTTTAGATAAGCAAAATAAAACAAGTTTTCTAAATTGTACATATTGAACGATTATTTTCTGATGGGAAAGAGTTGTAGGCTCAAAACACAATAAAATCGTTGTTTTTGTTTTAATATAGAGCATTTACACCACTAATTTAACAACCAAACTACGCGTTTGGGAGAAAAATGAAATATTTTTAATTAATCTGCACATCAAACCCAAATCTTTTTTTGTTTGATCCAAGTGACTGTTTAAGTTAAAACCAACTAAAATTATGTATTTTAAATTAGACTATCATAACAATACATCTGAATTTACAATATCTCTTTAGATAAGCAAAATAAAACAAGTTTTCTAAATTGTACATATTGAACGATTATTTTCTGATGGGAAAGAGTTGTAGGCTCAAAACACAATAAACAACCAAACTACGCGTTTGGGAAAAAAATGAAATATTTTTAATTAACCTGCACATCAAACCCAAATCTTTTTTGTTTGATCCAAGTGACTGTTTAAGTTAAAACCAACTAAAATTATGTGTTTTAAATTAGATTATCATAATAAGACATCTGAATTTACAATATCTCTTTAGATAAGCAAAATAAAACAAGTTTTGTAAATTTTACATATTACGATTATTTTCTGATGGGAAAGAGTTTTAGGCTCAAAACACAATAAAATCGTTGTTTTTGTTTCAATATAGGGCATTTACACCACTAATTTAACAGCCAAACTAAGCGTTTGGGAGAAAAATGAAATAATTTAACAACCAAACTACGCGTTTGGGAAAAAAATGAAATATTTTTAATTAACCTGCACATCAAACCCAAATCTTTTTTGTTTGATCCAAGTGACTGTTTAAGTTAAAACCAACTAAAATTATGTGTTTTAAATTAGATTATCATAATAAGACATCTGAATTTACAATATCTATTTAGATAAGCAAAATAAAACAAGTTTTGTAAATTTTACATATTGAACGATTATTTTCTGATGGGAAAGAGTTTTAGGCTCAAAACACAATAAACAACCAAACTACGCGTTTGGGAAAAAAATGAAATATTTTTAATTAACCTGCACATCAAACCCAAATCTTTTTTGTTTGATCCAAGTGACTGTTTAAGTTAAAACCAACTAAAATTATGTGTTTTAAATTAGATTATCATAATAAGACATCTGAATTTACAATATCTCTTTAGATAAGCAAAATAAAACAAGTTTTGTAAATTTTACATATTACGATTATTTTCTGATGGGAAAGAGTTTTAGGCTCAAAACACAATAAAATCGTTGTTTTTGTTTCAATATAGGGCATTTACACCACTAATTTAACAGCCAAACTACGCGTTTGGGAGAAAAATGAAATAATTTAACAACCAAACTACGCGTTTGGGAAAAAAATGAAATATTTTTAATTAACATGCACATCAAACCCAAATCTTTTTTGTTTGATCCAAGTGACTGTTTAAGTTAAAACCAACTAAAATTATGTGTTTTAAATTAGATTATCATAATAAGACATCTGAATTTACAATATCTATTTAGATAAGCAAAATAAAACAAGTTTTGTAAATTTTACATATTGAACGATTATTTTCTGATGGGAAAGAGTTTTAGGCTCAAAACACAATAAAATCCTTGTTTTTGTTTCAATATAGGGCATTTACACCACTAATTTAACAACCAAACTACGCGTTTGGGAGAAAAATTAAATATTTTTTATTAACCTGCACATTAAACCCAAATCTTGTTTTGTTTGATCCAAGTGACTGTTTAAGTTAAAACCAACTAAAATTATGTGTTTTAAGTTAGATTATCATAATAAGACATCTGAATTTACAATATCTCTTTAGATAAGCAAAATAAAACAAGTTTTCTAAATTGTACATATTGAACGATAATATTCTGATGGGAAAGAGTTGTAGGCTCAAAACACAATAAAATCGTTGTTTTTGTTTTAATATAGAGCATTTACACCACTAATTTAACAACCAAACTACGCGTTTGGGAGAAAAATGAAATATTTTTAATTAACCTTCACATCAAACCCAAATCTTTTTTTGTTTGATCCAAGTGACTGTTTAAGTTAAAACCAACTAAAATTTGTATTTTAAATTAGAGTATCATAATAAGACATCTGAATTTACAATATCTCTTCAGATCAGCAAAATAAAACAAGTTTTGTAAATTTTTCATATTGAACGATTATTTTCTGATGGGAAAGAGTTTTAGGCTCAAAACACAATAAAATCGTTGTTTTTGTTTTAATATATAGCATTTGTACCACTAATTTAACAACCAAACTACGCGTTTGGGAGAAAAATGAAATATTTTTAATTAACCTGCACATCAAACCCAAATCTTTTTTTGTTTGATCCAGGTGACTGTTTAAGTTAAAACCAACTAAAATTATGTGTTTTAAATTAGATTATCATAATAAGACATCTGAATTTACAATATCTCTTTAGATAAGCAAAATAAAACAAGTTTTCTAAATTGTACATATTGAACGATTATTTTCTGATGGGAAAGAGTTGTAGGCTCAAAACACAATAAAATCGTTGTTTTTGTTTTAATATAGAGCATTTACACCACTAATTTAACAACCAAACTACGCGTTTGGGAGAAAAATGAAATATTTTTAATTAACCTGCACATCAAACCCAAATCCTTTTTGGTTTGATCCAAGTGACTGTTTAAGTTAAAACCAACTAAAATTATGTGTTTTAAATTAGATTATCATATTAAGACATCTGAATTTACAATATCTCTTTAGATAAGCAAAATAAAACAAGTTTTCTAAATTGTACATATTGAACGAATATTTTCTGATGGGAAAGAGTTGTAGGCTCAAAACACAATAAAATCGTTGTTTTTGTTTTAATATAGAGCATTTACACCACTAATTTAACAGCCAAACTACGCGTTTGGGAGAAAAATGAAATATTTTTAATTAACCTGCACATCAAACCCAAATCTTTTTTTGTTTGATCCAAGTGACTGTTTAAGTTAAAACCAACTAAAATTTGTATTTTAAATTAGAGTATCATAATAAGACATCTGAATTTACAATATCTCTTCAGATCAGCAAAATAAAACAAGTTTTGTAAATTTTTCATATTGAACGATTATTTTCTGATAAAATCGTTGTTTTTGTTTCAATATAGGGCATTTACACCACTAATTTAACAACCAAACTACGCGTTTGGGAGAAAAATTAATTATTTTTTATTAACCTGCACATCAAACCCAAATCTTTTTTTTGTTTGATCCAAGTGACTGTTTAAGTTAAAACCAACTAAAATTATGTGTTTTAAATTAGATTATCATAATAAGACATCTGAGTTTACAATATCTCTTTAGATAAGCAAAATAAAACAAGTTTTCTAAATTGTACATATTGAACGATTATTTTCTGATGGGAAAGAGTTGTAGGCTCAAAACACAATAAAATCGTTGTTTTTGTTTTAATATAGAGCATTTACACCACTAATTTAACAACCAAACTACGCGTTTGGGAGAAAAATGAAATATTTTTAATTAACCTGCACATCAAACCCAAATCTTTTTTTGTTTGATCCAAGTGACTGTTTAAGTTAAAACCAACTAAAATTTGTATTTTAAATTAGAGTATCATAATAAGACATCTGAATTTACAATATCTCTTCAGATCAGCAAAATAAAACAAGTTTTGTAAATTTTTCATATTGAACGATTATTTTCTGATGGGAAAGAGTTGTAGGCTCAAAACACAATAAAATCGTTGTTTTTGTTTTAATATATAGCATTTACACCACTAATTTAACAACCAAACTACGCGTTTGGGAGAAAAATGAAATATTTTTAATTAACCTGCACATTAAACCCAAATCTTTTTTTGTTTGATCCAAGTCACTGTTTAAGTTAAAACCAACTAAAATTATGTGTTTTAAATTAGACTATCATAATAAGACATCTGAATTTACAATATCTCTTCAGATCAGCAAAATAAAACAAGTTTTGTAAATTTTACATATTGAACGATTATTTTCTGATGGGAAAGAGTTTTAGGCTCAAAACACAATAAAATCGTTGTTTTAGTTTCAATATAGGGCATTTACATTACTAATTTAACAACCAAACTACGCGTTTGGGAGAAAAATGAAATATTTTTAATTAACCTGCACATCAAACCCAAATCTTTTTTTGTTTGATCCAAGTGACTGTTTAAGTTAAAACCAACTAAAATTATGTGTTTTAAATTAGATTATCATAATAAGACATCTGAATTTACAATATCTCTTTAGATAAGCAAAATAAAACAAGTTTTCTAAATTGTACATATTGAACGATTATTTTCTGATGGGAAAGAGTTGTAGGCTCTAAACACAATAAAATCGTTGTTTTTGTTTTAATATAGAGCATTTACACCACTAATTTAACAACCAAACTACGCGTTTGGGAAAAAAATGAAATATTTTTAATTAACCTGCACATCAAACCCAAATCTTTTTTTGTTTGATCCAAGTGACTGTTTAAGTTAAAACCAACTAAAATTATGTGTTTTAAATTAGATTATCATAATAAGACATCTGAATTTACAATATCTCTTTAGATAAGCAAAATAAAACAAGTTTTCTAAATTGTACATATTGAACGATTATTTTCTGATGGGAAAGAGTTGTAGGCTCAAAACACAATAAAATCGTTGATTTTGTTTCAATATAGGGCATTTACATTACTAATTTAACAACCAAACTACGCGTTTGGGAGAAAAATGAAATATTTTTAATTAACCTGCACATCAAACCCAAATCTTTTTTTGTTTGATCCAAGTGACTGTTTAAGTTAAAACCAACTAAAATTATGTGTTTTAAATTGGATTATCATAATAAGACATCTGAATTTACAATATCTCTTTAGATAAGCAAAATAAAACAAGTTTTCTAAATTGTACATATTGAACGATTATTTTCTGATGGGAAAGAGTTGTAGGCTCAAAACACAATAAAATCGTTGTTTTTGTTTTAATATATAGCATTTACACCACTAATTTAACAACCAAACTACGCGTTTGGGAGAAAAATGAAATATTTTTAATTAACCTGCACATCAAACCCAAATCTTTTTTTGTTTGATCCAAGTGACTGTTTAAGTTAAAACCAACTAAAATTTGTATTTTAAATTAGAGTATCATAATAAGACATCTGAATTTACAATATCTCTTCAGATCAGCAAAATAAAACAAGTTTTGTAAATTTTTCATATTGAACGATTATTTTCTGATGGGAAAGAGTTTTAGGCTCAAAACACAATAAAATCGTTGTTTTTGTTTTAATATAGGGCATTTACACCACTAATTTAACAACCAAACTACGCGTTTGGGAGAAAAATGAAATATTTTTAATTAACCTGCACATCAAACCCAAATCTTTTTTTGTTTGATCCAAGTGACTGTTTAAGTTAAAACCAACTAAAATTTGTATTTTAAATTAGAGTATCATAATAAGACATCTGAATTTACAATATCTCTTTAGATAAGCAAAATAAAACAAGTTTTCTAAATTTTACATATTGAACGATTATTTTCTGATGGGAAAGAGTTTTAGGCTCAAAACACAATAAAATCGTTGTTTTTGTTTTAATATATAGCATTTACACCACTAATTTAACAACCAAACTACGCGTTTGGGAGAAAAATGAAATATTTTTAATTAACCTGCACATTAAACCCAAATCTTTTTTTGTTTGATCCAAGTCACTGTTTAAGTTAAAACCAACTAAAATTATGTGTTTTAAATTAAATTATCATAATAAGACATCTGAATTTACAATATCTCTTCAGATCAGCAAAATAAAACAAGTTTTGTAAATTTTACATATTGAACGATTATTTTCTGATGGGAAAGAGTTTTAGGCTCAAAACACAATAAAATCGTTGTTTTTGTTTTAATATATAGCATTTACACCACTAATTTAACAACCAAACTACGCGTTTGGGAGAAAAATGAAATATTTTTAATTAATCTGCACATCAAACCCAAATCTTTCTTTGTTTGATCCAAGTGACTGTTTAAGTTAAAACCAACTAAAATTTGTATTTTAAATTAGAGTATCATAATAAGACATCTGAATTTACAATATCTCTTTAGATAAGCAAAATAAAACAAGTTTTCTAAATTTTACATATTGAACGATTATTTTCTGATGGGAAAGAGTTGTAGGCTCAAAACACAACAAAATCGTTGTTTTTGTTTAAATATAGAGCATTTACACCACTAATTTAACAACCAAACTACGCGTTTGGGAGAAAAATGAAATATTTTTAATTAACCTGCACATCAAACCCAAATCTTTTTTTGTTTGATCCAAGTGACTGTTTAAGTTAAAACCAACTAAAATTTGTATTTTAAATTAGAGTATCATAATAAGACATCTGAATTTACAATATCTCTTCAGATCAGCAAAATAAAACAAGTTTTGTAAATTTTACATATTGAACGATTATTTTCTGATGGGAAAGAGTTTTAGGCTCAAAACACAATAAAATCGTTGTTTTTGTTTTAATATAGAGCATTTACACCACTAATTTAACAACCAAACTACGCGTTTGGGAGAAAAATGAAATATTTTTAATTAACCTGCACATCAAACCCAAATCTTTTTTTGTTTGCTCCAAGTGACTGTTTAAGTTAAAACCAACTAAAATTATGTATTTTAAATTAGACTATCATAATAAGACATCTGAATTTACAATATCTCTTTAGATAAGCAAAATAAAACAAGTTTTCTAAATTTTACATATTGAACGATTATTTTCTGATGGGAAAGAGTTTTAGGCTCAAAACACAATAAAATCGTTGTTTTTGTTTCAATATAGGGCATTTACACCACTAATTTAACAACCAAACTACGCGTTTGGGAGAAAAATGAAATATTTTTAATTAACCTGCACATCAAACCCAAATCTTTTTTTGTTTGATCCAAGTGACTGTTTAAGTTAAAACCAACTAAAATTATGTGTTTTAAATTAGATTATCATAATAAGACATCTGAATTTACAATATCTCTTTAGATAAGCAAAATAAAACAAGTTTTCTAAATTGTACATATTGAACGATTATTTTCTGATGGGAAAGAGTTGTAGGCTCAAAACACAATAAAATCGTTGTTTTTGTTTTAATATAGAGCATTTACACCACTAATTTAACAACCAAACTACGCGTTTGGGAGAAAAATGAAATATTTTTAATTAATCCTGCACATCAAACCCAAATCTTTTTTTGTTTGATCCAAGTGACTGTTTAAGTTAAAACCAACTAAAATTATGTATTTTAAATTAGACTATCATAATAAGACATCTGAATTTACAATATCTCTTTAGATAAGCAAAATAAAACAAGTTTTCTAAATTGTACATATTGAACGATTATTTTCTGATGGGAAAGAGTTGTAGGCTCAAAACACAATAAAATCGTTGTTTTTGTTTTAATATAGAGCATTTACACCACTAATTTAACAACCAAACTACGCGTTTGGGAAAAAAATGAAATATTTTTAATTAACCTGCACATCAAACCCAAATCTTTTTTGTTTGATCCAAGTGACTGTTTAAGTTAAAACCAACTAAAATTATGTGTTTTAAATTAGATTATCATAATAAGACATCTGAATTTACAATATCTCTTTAGATAAGCAAAATAAAACAAGTTTTGTAAATTTTACATATTACGATTATTTTCTGATGGGAAAGAGTTTTAGGCTCAAAACACAATAAAAATCGTTGTTTTTGTTTCAATATAGGGCATTTACACCACTAATTTAACAGCCAAACTACGCGTTTGGGAGAAAAATGAAATAATTTAACAACCAAACTACGCGTTTGGGAAAAAAATGAAATATTTTTAATTAACATGCACATCAAACCCAAATCTTTTTTGTTTGATCCAAGTGACTGTTTAAGTTAAAACCAACTAAAATTATGTGTTTTAAATTAGATTATCATAATAAGACATCTGAATTTACAATATCTCTTTAGATAAGCAAAATAAAACAAGTTTTGTAAATTTTACATATTGAACGATTATTTTCTGATGGGAAAGAGTTTTAGGCTCAAAACACAATAAAATCGTTGTTTTTGTTTCAATATAGGGCATTTACACCACTAATTTAACAACCAAACTACGCGTTTGGGAGAAAAATTAAATATTTTTTATTAACCTGCACATCAAACCCAAATCTTTTTTTGTTTGATCCAAGTGACTGTTTAAGTTAAAACCAACTAAAATTATGTATTTTAAATTAGAGTATCATAATAAGACATCTGAATTTACAATATCTCTTTAGATAAGCAAAATAAAACAAGTTTTCTAAATTGTACATATTGAACGATTATTTTCTGATGGGAAAGAGTTGTAGGCTCAAAACACAATAAAATCGTTGTTTTTGTTTTAATATAGAGCATTTACACCACTAATTTAACAACCAAACTACGCGTTTGGGAGAAAAATGAAATATTTTTAATTAACCTGCACATCAAACCCAAATCTTTTTTTGTTTGATCCAAGTGACTGTTTAAGTTAAAACCAACTAAAATTTGTATTTTAAATTAGAGTATCATAATAAGACATCTGAATTTACAATATCTCTTCAGATCAGCAAAATAAAACAAGTTTTGTAAATTTTACATATTGAACGATTATTTTCTGATGGGAAAGAGTTTTAGGCTCAAAACACAATAAAATCGTTGTTTTTGTTTTAATATATAGCATTTGTACCACTAATTTAACAACCAAACTACGCGTTTGGGAGAAAAATGAAATATTTTTAATTAACCTGCACATCAAACCCAAATCTTTTTTTGTTTGATCCAAGGGACTGTTTAAGTTAAAACCAACTAAAATTATGTGTTTTAAATTAGATTATCATAATAAGACATCTGAATTTACAATATCTCTTTAGATAAGCAAAATAAAACAAGTTTTCTAAATTGTACATATTGAACGATTATTTTCTGATGGGAAAGAGTTGTAGGCTCAAAACACAATAAAATCGTTGTTTTTATTTTAATATATAGCATTTACACCACTAATTTAACAACCAAACTACGCGTTTGGGAGAAAAATGAAATATTTTTAATTAACCTGCACATCAAACCCAAATCCTTTTTGGTTTGATCCAAGTGACTGTTTAAGTTAAAACCAACTAAAATTATGTGTTTTAAATTAGATTATCATATTAAGACATCTGAATTTACAATATCTCTTTAGATAAGCAAAATAAAACAAGTTTTCTAAATTGTACATATTGAACGATTATTTTCTGATGGGAAAGAGTTGTAGGCTCAAAACACAATAAAATCGTTGTTTTTGTTTTAATATAAGCATTTACACCACTAATTTAACAACCAAACTACGCGTTTGGGAGAAAAATGAAATATTTTTAATTAACCTGCACATCAAACCCAAATCTTTTTTTGTTTGATCCAAGTGACTGTTTAAGTTAAAACCAACTAAAATTATGTATTTTAAATTAGAGTATCATAATAAGACATCTGAATTTACAATATCTCTTCAGATCAGCAAAATAAAACAAGTTTTGTACATTTTTACATATTGAACGATTATTTTCTGATGGGAAAGAGTTTTAGGCTCAAAACACAATAAAATCGTTGTTTTTGTTTTAATATATAGCATTTACACCACTAATTTAACAACAAAACTACGCGTTTGGGAGAAAAATGAAATATTTTTAATTAACCTGCACATCAAACCCAAATCTTTTTTTGTTTGATCCAAGTGACTGTTTAAGTTAAAACCAACTAAAATTTGTATTTTAAATTAGAGTATCATAATAAGACATCTGAATTTACAATATCTCTTCAGATCAGCAAAATAAAACAAGTTTTGTAAATTTTTCATATTGAACGATTATTTTCTGATGGGAAAGAGTTTTAGGCTCAAAACACAATAAAATCGTTGTTTTTGTTTTAATATATAGCATTTACACCACTAATTTAACAACCAAACTACGCGTTTGGGAGAAAAATGAAATATTTTTAATTAACCTGCACATTAAACCCAAATCTTTTTTGTTTGATCCAAGTCACTGTTTAAGTTAAAACCAACTAAAATTATGTGTTTTAAATTAGACTATCATAATAAGACATCTGAATTTACAATATCTCTTTAGATAAGCAAAATAAAACAAGTTTTCTAAATTTTACATATTGAACGATTATTTTCTGATGGGAAAGAGTTTTAGGCTCAAAACACAATAAAATCGTTGTTTTTGTTTCAATATAGGGCATTTACACCACTAATTTAACAACCAAACTACGCGTTTGGGAGAAAAATGAAATATTTTTAATTAACCTGCACATCAAACCCAAATCTTTTTTTGTTTGATCCAAGTGACTGTTTAAGTTAAAACCAACTAAAATTATGTGTTTTAAATTAGATTATCATAATAAGACATCTGAATTTACAATATCTCTTTAGATAAGCAAAATAAAACAAGTTTTCTAAATTGTACATATTGAACGATTATTTTCTGATGGGAAAGAGTTGTAGGCTCAAAACACAATAAAATCGTTGTTTTTGTTTTAATATAGAGCATTTACACCACTAATTTAACAACCAAACTACGCGTTTGGGAGAAAAATGAAATATTTTTAATTAACCTGCACATCAAACCCAAATCTTTTTTTGTTTGATCCAAGTGACTGTTTAAGTTAAAACCAACTAAAATTATGTATTTTAAATTAGACTATCAAAACAATACATCTGAATTTACAATATCTCTTTAGATAAGCAAAATAAAACAAGTTTTCTAAATTGTACATATTGAACGATTATTTTCTGATGGGAAAGAGTTGTAGGCTCAAAACACAATAAAATCGTTGTTTTTGTTTTAATATAGAGCATTTACACCACTAATTTAACAACCAAACTACGCGTTTGGGAAAAAATGAAATATTTTTAATTAACCTGCACATCAAACCCAAATCTTTTTTGTTTGATCCAAGTGACTGTTTAAGTTAAAACCAACTAAAATTATGTGTTTTAAATTAGATTATCATAATAAGACATCTGAATTTACAATATCTCTTTAGATAAGCAAAATAAAACAAGTTTTGTAAATTTTACATATTACGATTATTTTCTGATGGGAAAGAGTTTTATGCTCAAAACACAATAAAATCGTTGTTTTTGTTTCAATATAGGGCATTTACACCACTAATTTAACAGCCAAACTACGCGTTTGGGAGAAAAATGAAATAATTTAACAACCAAACTACGCGTTTGGGAAAAAAATGAAATATTTTTAATTAACATGCACATCAAACCCAAATCTTTTTTGTTTGATCCAAGTGACTGTTTAAGTTAAAACCAACTAAAATTATGTGTTTTAAATTAGATTATCATAATAAGACATCTGAATTTACAATATCTATTTAGATAAGCAAAATAAAACAAGTTTTGTAAATTTTACATATTGAACGATTATTTTCTGATGGGAAAGAGTTTTAGGCTCAAAACACAATAAAATCCTTGTTTTTGTTTCAATATAGGGCATTTACACCACTAATTTAACAACCAAACTACGCGTTTGGGAGAAAAATGAAATATTTTTAATTAACCTGCACATCAAACCCAAATCTTTTTTTGTTTGATCCAGGTGACTGGTTAAGTTAAAACCAACAAAATTTATGTGTTTTAAATAAGATTATCATAATAAGACATCTGAATTTACAATATCTCTTTAGATAAGCAAAATAAAACAAGTTTTCTAAATTGTACATATTGAACGATTATTTTCTGATGGGAAAGAGTTGTAGGCTCAAAACACAATAAAATCGTTGTTTTTGTTTTAATATAGAGCATTTACACCACTAATTTAACAACCAAACTACGCGTTTGGGAGAAAAATGAAATATTTTTAATTAACCTGCACATCAAACCCAAATCCTTTTTGGTTTGATCCAAGTGACTGTTTAAGTTAAAACCAACTAAAATTATGTGTTTTAAATTAGATTATCATATTAAGACATCTGAATTTACAATATCTCTTTAGATAAGCAAAATAAAACAAGTTTTCTAAATTGTACATATTGAACGATTATTTTCTGATGGGAAAGAGTTGTAGGCTCAAAACACAATAAAATCGTTGTTTTTGTTTTAATATAAGCATTTACACCACTAATTTAACAACCAAACTACGCGTTTGGGAGAAAAATGAAATATTTTTAATTAACCTGCACATCAAACCCAAATCTTTTTTTGTTTGATCCAAGTGACTGTTTAAGTTAAAACCAACTAAAATTTGTATTTTAAATTAGAGTATCATAATAAGACATCTGAATTTACAATATCTCTTCAGATCAGCAAAATAAAACAAGTTTTGTAAATTTTTCATATTGAACGATTATTTTCTGATGGGAAAGAGTTTTAGGCTCAAAACACAATAAAATCGTTGTTTTTGTTTTAATATATAGCATTTACACCACTAATTTAACAACAAAACTACGCGTTTGGGAGAAAAATGAAATATTTTTAATTAACCTGCACATCAAACCCAAATCTTTTTTTGTTTGATCCAAGTGACTGTTTAAGTTAAAACCAACTAAAATTATGTATTTTAAATTAGAGTATCATAATAAGATATCTGAATTTACAATATCTCTTCAGATCAGCAAAATAAAACAAGTTTTGCAAATTTTTACATATTGAACGATTATTTTCTGATGGGAAAGAGTTTTAGGCTCAAAACACAATAAAATCGTTGTTTTTGTTTTAATATATAGCATTTACACCACTAATTTAACAACAAAACTACGCGTTTGGGAGAAAAATGAAATATTTTTAATTAACCTGCACATCAAACCCAAATCTTTTTTTTGTCCAAGTGACTGTTTAAGTTAAAACCAACTAAAATTTGTATTTTAAATTAGATTATCATAATAAGATATCTGAGTTTACAATATCTCTTTAGATAAGCAAAATAAAACAAGTTTTCTAAATTTTACATATTGAACGATTATTTTCTGATGGGAAAGAGTTTTAGGCTCAAAACACAATAAAATCGTTGTTTTTGTTTCAATATAAGGCATTTACACCACTAATTTAACAACCAAACTACGCGTTTGGGAGAAAAATGAAATATTTTTAATTAACCTGCACATCAAACCCAAATCTTTTTTTGTTTGATCCAAGTGACTGTTTAAGTTAAAACCAACTAAAATTATGTGTTTTAAATTAGATTATCATAATAAGACATCTGAATTTACAATATCTCTTTAGATAAGCAAAATAAAACAAGTTTTCTAAATTGTACATATTGAACGATTATTTTCTGATGGGAAAGAGTTGTAGGCTCAAAACACAATAAAATCGTTGTTTTTGTTTTAATATAGAGCATTTACACCACTAATTTAACAACCAATCTACGCGTTTGGGAGAAAAATGAAATATTTTTAATTAATCTGCACATCAAACCCAAATCTTTTTTTGTTTGATCCAAGTGACTGTTTAAGTTAAAACCAACTAAAATTATGTATTTTAAATTAGACTATCATAACAATACATCTGAATTTACAATATCTCTTTAGATAAGCAAAATAAAACAAGTTTTCTAAATTGTACATATTGAACGATTATTTTCTGATGGGAAAGAGTTGTAGGCTCAAAACACAATAAAATCGTTGTTTTTGTTTTAATATAGAGCATTTACACCACTAATTTAACAACCAAACTACGCGTTTGGGAAAAAATGAAATATTTTTAATTAACCTGCACATCAAACCCAAATCTTTTTTGTTTGATCCAAGTGACTGTTTAAGTTAAAACCAACTAAAATTATGTGTTTTAAATTAGATTATCATAATAAGACATCTGAATTTACAATATCTCTTTAGATAAGCAAAATAAAACAAGTTTTGTAAATTTTACATATTACGATTATTTTCTGATGGGAAAGAGTTTTATGCTCAAAACACAATAAAATCGTTGTTTTTGTTTCAATATAGGGCATTTACACCACTAATTTAACAGCCAAACTACGCGTTTGGGAGAAAAATGAAATAATTTAACAACCAAACTACGCGTTTGGGAAAAAAATGAAATATTTTTAATTAACATGCACATCAAACCCAAATCTTTTTTGTTTGATCCAAGTGACTGTTTAAGTTAAAACCAACTAAAATTATGTGTTTTAAATTAGATTATCATAATAAGACATCTGAATTTACAATATCTATTTAGATAAGCAAAATAAAACAAGTTTTGTAAATTTTACATATTGAACGATTATTTTCTGATGGGAAAGAGTTTTGGGCTCAAAACACAATAAAATCGTTGTTTTTGTTTCAATATAGGGCATTTACACCACTAATTTAACAACCAAACTACGCGTTTGGGAGAAAAATTAAATATTTTTTATTAACCTGCACATCAAACCCAAATCTTTTTTTGTTTCATCCAAGTGACTGTTTAAGTTAAAACCAACTAAAATTATGTGTTTTAAGTTAGATTATCATAATAAGACATCTGAATTTACAATATCTCTTTAGATAAGCAAAATAAAACAAGTTTTCTAAATTGTACATATTGAACGATAATTTTCTGATGGGAAAGAGTTGTAGGCTCAAAACACAATAAAATCGTTGTTTTTGTTTTAATATAGAGCATTTACACCACTAATTTAACAACCAAACTACGCGTTTGGGAGAAAAATGAAATATTTTTAATTAACCTGCACATCAAACCCAAATCTTTTTTTGTTTGATCCAAGTGACTGTTTAAGTTAAAACCAACTAAAATTTGTATTTTAAATTAGAGTATCATAATAAGACATCTGAATTTACAATATCTCTTCAGATCAGCAAAATAAAACAAGTTTTGTAAATTTTTCATATTGAACGATTATTTTCTGATGGGAAAGAGTTTTAGGCTCAAAACACAATAAAATCGTTGTTTTTGTTTTAATATATAGCATTTGTACCACTAATTTAACAACCAAACTACGCGTTTGGGAGAAAAATGAAATATTTTTAATTAACCTGCACATCAAACCCAAATCTTTTTTTGTTTGATCCAGGTGACTGTTTAAGTTAAAACCAACAAAAATTATGTGTTTTAAATTAGATTATCATAATAAGACATCTGAATTTACAATATCTCTTTAGATAAGCAAAATAAAACAAGTTTTCTAAATTGTACATATTGAACGATTATTTTCTGATGGGAAAGAGTTGTAGGCTCAAAACACAATAAAATCGTTGTTTTTGTTTTAATATAGAGCATTTACACCACTAATTTACTAACCAAACTACGCGTTTGGGAGAAAAATGAAATATTTTTAATTAACCTGCACATCAAACCCAAATCCTTTTTGGTTTGATCCAAGTGACTGTTTAAGTTAAAACCAACTAAAATTATGTGTTTTAAATTAGATTATCATATTAAGACATCTGAATTTACAATATCTCTTTAGATAAGCAAAATAAAACAAGTTTTCTAAATTGTACATATTGAACGAATATTTTCTGATGGGAAAGAGTTGTAGGCTCAAAACACAATAAAATCGTTGTTTTTGTTTTAATATAGAGCATTTACACCACTAATTTAACAACCAAACTACGCGTTTGGGAGAAAAATGAAATATTTTTAATTAACCTGCACATCAAACCCAAATCTTTTTTTGTTTGATCCAAGTGACTGTTTAAGTTAAAACCAACTAAAATTTGTATTTTAAATTAGAGTATCATAATAAGACATCTGAATTTACAATATCTCTTCAGATCAGCAAAATAAAACAAGTTTTGTAAATTTTTCATATTGAACGATTATCTCTATATATAAAGCTATCACTAAGAAAACTAGGAAACAACGCACAGACAAATCCATTGATTAACAATATTAAAAGGCACTTTTATTACATTCTTATAACTTTAAACTGATTTGCTAAGATTTATTGGGGCTCCCCAAGTGGCCCCAATCGCTTCCAATTGGAAAAAACGTAAATGTTCCTTTCAAAAATTCTGGACGCTAAACCGTTTAACCAATCGAATCCGTGTTTTCGCCCAAAAATACTTTAAAACATTATACATGTTTGAAAAATTTGACCGCTTAGATTTAAGGCTTTTTACTATTTTTAACAGCCCTTCTAAAATTACAATTTCGCCAAAAATCTCTTCAAACGTCGAAAAATGGTACTTCTAAACTGAATATCGAAAATTCCTTCGGTAAAGTTTTTCCTTAAACCTTAACGATTCATTTGATGGTTTTACCAAAGCTCTAGCTATCTTTTAAACAGAGAAACTAAGCAAAAAGTCGACCTATTATCGAATTCAAGTGTCTCCATAATGCTGCCTGCATATTGCTATCTCTCTCTGCATTTTCATACAAATTGTCAACAAATGATTCCGTCTCCCTCCCTCTCCCTCTGCCTTGCATTTCCCTGCGCTTCGTTAAAAATATAAACTTAGCTTTAATACGGTTTTAATTTCTGTAGACTTTAGTTGATAGTTATTGGTGACCCACCCCCCACCAAAGTGCCCCAATCTCATTCAATTAGAAAATGAAATCCTGTACGCTAAACCGTTAAACCAACCGATACCGTCTTTTCGCTAAAAAATACTTAAAAGCATAATAAAGGTTTAAAAAATATGACGACTTTAATTTTAAACTTTTTACTATTTTTAATACCCGATTAAAAAGTAGCCGTCCTATCCAGCGTACGCTTGCAACTATATATCTCCATCTCTTTTCCACCCCCTGACTCTGCTTTATGATTGTCATTTTTTTCTTCGAAATACCATTACAAAAAATAATTAAAGTTGGTAAAACTATATTTTCGCAAACCCAATACCAAATAGTAATTTCTTGAACATGTTCAAAAACAAATACATTCAAAAGAATAAAATACATATATGCAAAAGCCCATACAGAAATACACACACGTATTCGATCGACCAAGGGAATTCATTCATCTCTATATATAAAGCTATCACTAAGAAAACTAGGAATCAACGCACAGCCAAATCCATTGATTAACAATATTAAAATGCACTTTTATTACATTCTTATAACTTTAAACTGATTTGCTAAGATTTATTGGGGCTCCCCAAGTGGCCCCAATCGCTTCCAATTGGAAAAAACGTAAATGTTCCTTTCAAAAATTCTGTACGCTAAACCGTTTAACCAATCGAATCCGTGTTTTCGCACAAAAATACTTTAAAACATTATACATGTTTAAAAAATTTGACCGCTTAGATTTAAGGCTTTTTACTATTTTTAACAGCCCTTCTAAAATTACAATTTGGCCAAAAATCTCTTCAAACGTCGAAAAATGGTACTTCTAAACTGAATATCGAAAATTCCTTCGGTAAAGTTTTTCCTTAAACCTTAACGATTCATTTGATGGTTTTACCAAAGCTCTAGCTATCTTTTAAACAGAGAAACTAAGCAAAAAGTCGACCTATTATCGAATTCAAGTGTCTCCATAATGCTGCCTGCATATTGCTATCTCTCTCTGCATTTTCATACAAATTGTCAACAAATAATTCCGTCTCCCTCCCTCTCCCTATGCCTAGCATTTCCCTGCGCTTCGTTAAAAATATAAACTTAGCTTTAATACGGTTTTAATTTCTGTAGACTTTAGTTGATAGTTATTGGTGACCCACCCCCCACCAAAGTGCCCCAATCTCATTCAATTAGAAAATGAAATCCTGTACGCTAAACCGTTAAACCAACCGATACCGTCTTTTCGCTAAAAAATACTTAAAAGCATAATAAAGGTTTAAAAAATATGACGACTTTAATTTTAAACTTTTTACTATTTTTAATACCCGATTAAAAAGTAGCCGTCCTATCCAGCGTACGCTTGCAACTATATATCTCCATCTCTTTTCCACCCCCTGACTCTGCTTTATGATTGTCATTTTTTTCTTCGAAATACCATTACAAAAAATAATTAAAGTTGGTAAAACTATATTTTCGCAAACCCAATACCAAATAGTAATTTCTTGAACATGTTCAAAAACAAATACATTCAAAAGAATAAAATACATATATGCAAAAGCCCATACAGAAATACACACACGTATTCGATCGACCAAGGGAATTCATTCATCTCTATATATAAAGCTATCACTAAGAAAACTAGGAAACAACGCACAGCCAAATCCATTGATTTACAATATTAAAATGCACTTTTATTACATTCTTATAACTTTAAACTGATTTGCTAAGATTTATTGGGGCTCCCCAAGTGGCCCCAATCGCTTCCAATTGGAAAAAACGTAAATGCTCCTTTCAAAAATTCTGGACGCTAAACCGTTTAACCAATCGAATCCGTGTTTTCGCAAAAAAATACTTTAAAACATTATACATGTTTAAAAAATTTGACCGCTTAGATTTAAGGCTTTTTACTATTTTTAACAGCCCTTCTAAAATTACAATTTGGCCAAAAATCTCTTCAAACGTCGAAAAATGGTACTTCTAAACTGAATATCGAAAATTCCTTTGGTAAAGTTTTTCCTTAAACCTTAACGATTCATTTGATGGTTTTACCAAAGCTCTAGCTATCTTTTAAACAGAGAAACTAAGCAAAAAGTCGACCTATTATCGAATTCAAGTGTCTCCGTAATGCTGCCTGCATATTGCTATCTCTCTCTGCATTTTCATACAAATTGTCAACAAATGATTCCGTCTCCCTCCCTCTCCCTCTGCCTTGCATTTCCCTGCGCTTCATCTTTTCTATCTCTATATATAAAGCTATCACTAAGAAAACTAGGAAACAACGCACAGCCAAATCCATTGATTAACAATATTAAAAGGCACTTTTATTACATTCTTATAACTTTAAACTGATTTGCTAAGATTTATTGGGGCTCCCCAAGTGGCCCCAATCGCTTCCAATTGGAAAAAACGTAAATGTTCCTTTCAAAAATTCTGGACGCTAAACCGTTTAACCAATCGAATCCGTGTTTTCGCCCAAAAATACTTTAAAACATTATACATGTTTGAAAAATTTGACCGCTTAGATTTAAGGCTTTTTACTATTTTTAACAGCCCTTCTAAAATTACAATTTCGCCAAAAATCTCTTCAAACGTCGAAAAATGGTACTTCTAAACTGAATATCGAAAATTCCTTCGGTAAAGTTTTTCCTTAAACCTTAACGATTCATTTGATGGTTTTACCAAAGCTCTAGCTATCTTTTAAACAGAGAAACTAAGCAAAAAGTCGACCTATTATCGAATTCAAGTGTCTCCATAATGCTGCCTGCATATTGCTATCTCTCTCTGCATTTTCATACAAATTGTCAACAACTGATTCCGTCTCCCTCCCTCTCCCTCTGCCTTGCATTTCCCTGCGCTTCGTTAAAAATATAAACTTAGCTTTAATACGGTTTTAATTTCTGTAGACTTTAGTTGATAGTTATTGGTGACCCACCCCCCACCAAAGTGCCCCAATCTCATTCAATTAGAAAATGAAATCCTGTACGCTAAACCGTTAAACCAACCGATACCGTCTTTTCGCTAAAAAATACTTAAAAGCATAATAAAGGTTTAAAAAATATGACGACTTTAATTTTAAACTTTTTACTATTTTTAATACCCGATTAAAAAGTAGCCGTCCTATCCAGCGTACGCTTGCAACTATATATCTCCATCTCTTTTCCACCCCCTGACTCTGCTTTATGATTGTCATTTTTTTCTTCGAAATACCATTACAAAAAATAATTAAAGTTGGTAAAACTATATTTTCGCAAACCCAATACCAAATAGTAATTTCTTGAACATGTTCAAAAACAAATACATTCAAAAGAATAAAATACATATATGCAAAAGCCCATACAGAAATACACACACGTATTCGATCGACCAAGGGAATTCATTCATCGAGTATTACTATAAAAGAGTAGATGTCGATTTGCGTCATGTTCCCCCAGTCCAAACCATAAGACCTAAAATTCTGGAAAAAATTGGGTCTGAATCGTGTGTTAGAGGAGGTGTGCACTAAGAAAGGATTTTTTAAAATTCGGCTCCTAAGGACTCCCAGGACTCTCGAAAAATGCAAAATTGGTTGATTAAAACATCAACCATTCCCACAGTTTTTAACCAAAAAAGTTGATTTTTTTTTTAAGCTTTCTTTGTGGAAATCTTTGAAAGCCCAGAAGATGAGCCCCCACCGACTTCCGGTTGGGGCACTTAATTAATTTTTCCGCACCGATTATGCGATCGCATCCGTTTTTGTTTTAAAGTGCGGAGCTATGCCATACAATTAGTAAGGTATTTTTTTTTTCGATTTTTGGACCCACGGTTGATTTTATATGATCCTTTTTGTTTGCGCGGGTTGCGGGGGGCCTCTTTGGCAGCACGTTGTTTTTGTTTTTCGCAGCACTCACGAACGTCAGCAAAAGCAGAGCGAGAGAGCAGTGAGCAGAGAGAGAGTCATTTGAAGCGAAAGAGACGCCGCCAATGTTTTGTTTCTGGCTTAGAAACACCTGATAAAATTTTTCTATTTGGATACCAGAACGGATTATCTAATGGATGCAATTCTAAGTCAAAGTGTGTAGCCAACCCATTAAATTCATAAGGAATTTTGGTTTTGATTTTAAAAACATTTTGGATTGGCTTTCAAGGGGAGAGCAGGGAAAAACTTTCAGTCGTCACATTTGCATGTGAGAAACGCAATGACACACACACACATCGACAAATTGGCATGTACATACATAAGTATGTAATGATTAAATTAGGACAAAATAACGGATCACCCAATGCAGCCATTCTAAATCAAATATTTTGCAAAAATTTAAATTATGTTAAAGACGAGAGCGCACGACGAAAATTGCTGGCAAATTTCGTCTCCAAAATTACACCTACTGTTTTCACCCAAAAGAGTTGGAGCTTTAGGTGCTTTTTTTAATTTTCCTCATTTCCCGAAATATTTAACTCCAGCTGTTGATCCCCAGCCGACATTGGGGCACTTCTTTTTTTGTTTACCTACCGATCCTGCGAGCGGATCCGTTTTTCGCTTAAAGCATTTTGGCCGTAGCCTTTCATAGGTATTTGTGTGTTATTTCTTATATATTCTTTTTTTATGTTTTAAAGGTTTTTGGGGGTTATATCTGTTCAAAATAAACGGTAAAAAAGAGTAAAAGTTTTTCTCTGCATTCGCTTAGCTAACCAAATCTATAAAATTAAGTTGCGATTAAGGAGGTATTGGATAGATTAGGGTAAATGAACTGTAAGGGAAGGGTGAAGGTGAGAAAGATAAAGTTCGTTTGGACTTTAGTGAGGATAAGGTCAAGGTGACAAACAAGTTTTACTAAGAAAAAGTGAAGTTAAAGTAAGTAAGTAGAAACACCTCATTGCTCTATTTCAAAGCAATATAATATGACTGCAGTGTTTAAAGATTGTAAGTTTATTGTTTGGGATGAGTGCACCATGTCACATAAAGGTGGGCTTGAAGCCATAAATAGAACCCTGCAAGATATTAATGAGAATACTATGTTGATGGGTGGTATTACAGTCCTGCTAGCTGGAGACTTTCGCCAAACCCTTCCTGTTGTGCTACGAGGTGCAAGAGCTGACGAAATAAAGGCCTGTTTAAAATCTTAATTTTTATGGCCACAGATAAAAAAACTAGCGCTCACGAAAAATATGCGAGTGCACTTAAAAGGAGACAGTTCTGCAGGAATTTTTGCCGAAACTCTTTTAAAAATTGGGAATGGCGTCCATCCAACAGTTGATGGAAAAATAGTTATAACATCACGCTTAGGAAATGTAGTCAAAAACGTTCAAGATCTTACATCCAAAATATTTCCTGACATTTCTAACATATCAAGTAAAAGCTTAGATTGGCTATCTGAGCGCGCCATTTTGACAACGAAAAATGAAAGAGCAACCACTATTAATAATTTATTGCTAAACTCATTTGATGGTTTAGAATGATGGTCTGCTATAAATCGGTCGACTCTGTTCCTGATGCTGATAATGCTGTTCATTACCCTGTTGAATTTTTAAATTCTTTGAATCCTCCAGGAATTCCTCAGCATAATCTGTCTCTTAGGATTGTAGCACCCGTAATGTTATTGACAAATTTAAGTCCCCTAAAGTTATGCAATGGGACACGATTGCAGATAAAAGGTCTTCATAAGAATATAATCGAAGCAACAGTATTTACGGGATGCGCGAAGGGGAAAACAGTGTTTATACCCAGGATCCCATTAATACCATCCAGTCTGCCGTTTCAGTTTAAAAGGCTACAATTCCCTCTAAAAGTTTGCTTTGCAATAACTATAAATAAATCGCAGGGGCAGACTTTGAAGCTGGCTGGACTAGATCTTAGAGAAGATTGCTTCTCTCATGGACAATTTTATGTCGCATGCTCTAGAGTTAGCTCTGCCAGTAGCCTTATTATTCTCGCTCCTGAAGGATCTTCTAAAAATGTTGTTTACACAGAGGTTTTAAAGTAATCTACTCAAAACTAATTTTAAGCGAACGAAGTCGCGCCGGGTACAGCTAGTTTTCTGATAAAATCGTTGTTTTTGTTTCAATATAGGGCATTTACACCACTAATTTAACAACCAAACTACGCGTTTGGGAGAAAAATTAATTATTTTTTATTAACCTGCACATCAAACCCAAATCTTTTTATACCCTTGCAGAGGGTATTATGATTTCAGTCAGAAGTTTGCAACGCAGTGAAGGAGACGTTTCCGACCCCATAAAGTATATATATTCTTGATCAGCATCACTAGACGAGTCGATCTAGCCATGTCCGTCTGTCCGTCTGTCCGTCTGTCCGTCTGTCTGTTTCTACGCAAACTAGTCTCTCAGTTTTTGAGCTATCGGGATGAAACTTTCCCAAAAGTCTTTTTTCTATTGCAGGTAGTATATATGTCGGAGCCGACCGGATCGGACAACTATATCTTATAGCTCCCATAGGAACAATCGGAAAAAAAAACTTTAAAAAATTCTAACTTCGGTGTTTTTTGAAATATTACCTTCTACTTTTGGGGATGTTATTTTTTTAATATTTCTGAATTTCGAATTAATTATTTAAAAAATCGGACTACTATATCATATAGCTGCCATAGGAACGATCGGAAAATTAATGGAAAAGTAATAGGAAATAAATTCTAGCTTCTTTGGTTTTTGTTGTATTATCTTCTACTCTAGAATATGACTCTTTTTAAATATTTCCGAATTTCAATTTTAATTTGATCGAAATCGGACGACTATATCATATAGCTGCCATAGGAACGATCGGAAAATTAATGGAAAAGTAATAGGAAATAAATTCTAGCTTCTTTGGTTTTTATTGTATTATCTTCTACTCTAGGATATGACTCTTTTTAAATATTTCCGAATTTCAATTTTAATTTAATCAAAATCGGACGACTATATCATATAGCTGCCATAGGAACGATCGGAAAATTAATGGAAAAGTAATAGGAAATAAATTCTAGCTTCTTTGGTTTTTATTGTATTATCTTCTACTCTAGGATATGACTCTTTTTAAATAATTCCGAATTTCAATTTTAATTTGATCAAAATCGGACGACTATATCATATAGCTGTCAAAGGAACCATCGGAAAATTAATGATAAATATTAGAAAATTGAACATTTTTGCGATTTGTTAATTAATAGGAATGATCTGCAAGGGTATATAAGCTTCGGCTGGCCGAAGCTAGCTTCCTTTCTTGTTTTGTTTGATCCAAGTGACTGTTTAAGTTAAAACCAACTAAAATTATGTGTTTTAAATTAGATTATCATAATAAGACATCTGAGTTTACAATATCTCTTTAGATAAGCAAAATAAAACAAGTTTTCTAAATTGTACATATTGAACGATTATTTTCTGATGGGAAAGAGTTGTAGGCTCAAAACACAATAAAATCGTTGTTTTTGTTTTAATATAGAGCATTTACACCACTAATTTAACAACCAAACTACGCGTTTGGGAGAAAAATGAAATATTTTTAATTAACCTGCACATCAAACCCAAATCTTTTTTTGTTTGATCCAAGTGACTGTTTAAGTTAAAACCAACTAAAATTTGTATTTTAAATTAGAGTATCATAATAAGACATCTGAATTTACAATATCTCTTCAGATCAGCAAAATAAAACAAGTTTTGTAATTTTTTCATATTGAACGATTATTTTCTGACGGGAAAGAGTTTTAGGCTCAAAACACAATAAAATCGTTGTTTTTGTTTAATATATAGCATTTGTACCACTAATTTAACAACCAAATTACGCGTTTGGGAGAAAAATGAAATATTTTTAATTAACCTGCACATCAAACCCAAATCTTTTTTTGTTTGCTCCAAGTGACTGTTTAAGTTAAAACCAACTAAAATTTGTATTTTAAATTAGAGTATCATAATAAGACATATGAATTTACAATATCTCTTCAGATCAGCAAAATAAAACAAGTTTTGTAAATTTTACATATTGAACGATTATTTTCTGATGGGAAAGAGTTTTAGGCTCAAAACACAATAAAATCGTTGTTTTTGTTTTAATATATAGCATTTACACCACTAATTTAACAACCAAACTACGCGTTTGTGAGAAAAATGAAATATTTTTAATTAATCTGCACATCAAACCCAAATCTTTTTTTGTTTGATCCAAGTGACTGTTTAAGTTAAAACCAACTAAAATTATGTATTTTAAATTAGACTATCAAAACAATACATCTGAATTTACAATATCTCTTTAGATAAGCAAAATAAAACAAGTTTTCTAAATTGTACATATTGAACGATTATTTTCTGATGGGAAAGAGTTGTAGGCTCAAAACACAATAAAATCGTTGTTTTTGTTTTAATATAGAGCATTTACACCACTAATTTAACAACCAAACTACGCGTTTGGGAAAAAAATGAAATATTTTTAATTAACCTGCACATCAAACCCAAATCTTTTTTGTTTGATCCAAGTGACTGTTTAAGTTAAAACCAACTAAAATTATGTGTTTTAAATTAGATTATCATAATAAGACATCTGAATTTACAATATCTCTTTAGATAAGCAAAATAAAACAAGTTTTGTAAATTTTACATATTACGATTATTTTCTGATGGGAAAGAGTTTTAGGCTCAAAACACAATAAAATCGTTGTTTTTGTTTCAATATAGGGCATTTACACCACTAATTTAACAGCCAAACTAAGCGTTTGGGAGAAAAATGAAATAATTTAACAACCAAACTACGCGTTTGGGAAAAAAATGAAATATTTTTAATTAACCTGCACATCAAACCCAAATCTTTTTTGTTTGATCCAAGTGACTGTTTAAGTTAAAACCAACTAAAATTATGTGTTTTAAATTAGATTATCATAATAAGACATCTGAATTTACAATATCTCTTTAGATAAGCAAAATAAAACAAGTTTTGTAAATTTTACATATTGAACGATTATTTTCTGATGGGAAAGAGTTTTAGGCTCAAAACACAATAAAATCGTTGTTTTTGTTTCAATATAGGGCATTTACACCACTAATTTAACAACCAAACTACGCGTTTGGGAGAAAAATTAAATATTTTTTATTAACCTGCACATCAAACCCAAATCTTTTTTTGTTTGATCCAAGTGACTGTTTAAGTTAAAACCAACTAAAATTATGTGTTTTAAATTAGATTATCATAATAAGACATCTGAATTTACAATATCTCTTTAGATAAGCAAAATAAAACAAGTTTTCTAAATTGTACATATTGAACGATAATTTTCTGATGGGAAAGAGTTGTAGGCTCAAAACACAATAAAATCGTTGTTTTTGTTTTAATATAGAGCATTTACACCACTAATTTAACAACCAAACTACGCGTTTGGGAGAAAAATGAAATATTTTTAATTAACCTGCACATCAAACCCAAATCTTTTTTTGTTTGATCCAAGTGACTGTTTAAGTTAAAACCAACTAAAATTTGTATTTTAAATTAGAGTATCATAATAAGACATCTGAATTTACAATATCTCTTCAGATCAGCAAAATAAAACAAGTTTTGTAAATTTTTCATATTGAACGATTATTTTCTGATGGGAAAGAGTTTTAGGCTCAAAACACAATAAAATCGTTGTTTTTGTTTTAATATATAGCATTTGTACCACTAATTTAACAACCAAACTACGCGTTTGGGAGAAAAATGAAATATTTTTAATTAACCTGCACATCAAACCCAAATCTTTTTTTGTTTGATCCAGGTGACTGTTTAAGTTAAAACCAACAAAAATTATGTGTTTTAAATTAGATTATCATAATAAGACATCTGAATTTACAATATCTCTTTAGATAAGCAAAATAAAACAAGTTTTGTAAATTTTACATATTACGATTATTTTCTGATGGGAAAGAGTTTTAGGCTCAAAACACAATAAAATCGTTGTTTTTGTTTCAATATAGGGCATTTACACCACTAATTTAACAGCCAAACTACGCGTTTGGGAGAAAAATGAAATAATTTAACAACCAAACTACGCGTTTGGGAAAAAAATGAAATATTTTTAATTAACATGCACATCAAACCCAAATCTTTTTTGTTTGATCCAAGTGACTGTTTAAGTTAAAACCAACTAAAATTATGTGTTTTAAATTAGATTATCATAATAAGACATCTGAATTTACAATATCTATTTAGATAAGCAAAATAAAACAAGTTTTGTAAATTTTACATATTGAACGATTATTTTCTGATGGGAAAGAGTTTTAGGCTCAAAACACAATAAAATCGTTGTTTTTGTTTCAATATAGGGCATTTACACCACTAATTTAACAACCAAACTACGCGTTTGGGAGAAAAATTAAATATTTTTTATTAACCTGCACATCAAACCCAAATCTTTTTTTGTTTGATCCAAGTGACTGTTTAAGTTAAAACCAACTAAAATTATGTGTTTTAAATTAGATTATCATAATAAGACATCTGAATTTACAATATCTCTTTAGATAAGCAAAATAAAACAAGTTTTCTAAATTGTACATATTGAACGATAATTTTCTGATGGGAAAGAGTTGTAGGCTCAAAACACAATAAAATCGTTGTTTTTGTTTTAATATAGAGCATTTACACCACTAATTTAACAACCAAACTACGCGTTTGGGAGAAAAATGAAATATTTTTAATTAACCTGCACATCAAACCCAAATCTTTTTTTGTTTGATCCAAGTGACTGTTTAAGTTAAAACCAACTAATATTTGTATTTTAAATTAGAGTATCATAATAAGACATCTGAATTTACAATATCTCTTCAGATCAGCAAAATAAAACAAGTTTTGTAAATTTTTCATATTGAACGATTATTTTCTGATGGGAAAGAGTTTTAGGCTCAAAACACAATAAAATCGTTGTTTTTGTTTTAATATATAGCATTTGTACCACTAATTTAACAACCAAACTACGCGTTTGGGAGAAAAATGAAATATTTTTAATTAACCTGCACATCAAACCCAAATCTTTTTTTGTTTGATCCAGGTGACTGTTTAAGTTAAAACCAACAAAAATTATGTGTTTTAAATTAGATTATCATAATAAGACATCTGAATTTACAATATCTCTTTAGATAAGCAAAATAAAACAAGTTTTCTAAATTGTACATATTGAACGATTATTTTCTGATGGGAAAGAGTTGTAGGCTCAAAACACAATAAAATCGTTGTTTTTGTTTTAATATAGAGCATTTACACTACTAATTTAACAACCAAACTACGCGTTTGGGAGAAAAATGAAATATTTTTAATTAACCTGCACATCAAACCCAAATCCTTTTTGGTTTGATCCAAGTGACTGTTTAAGTTAAAACCAACTAAAATTATGTGTTTTAAATTAGATTATCATATTAAGACATCTGAATTTACAATATCTCTTTAGATAAGCAAAATAAAACAAGTTTTCTAAATTGTACATATTGAACGATTATTTTCTGATGGGAAAGAGTTGTAGGCTCAAAACACAATAAAATCGTTGTTTTTGTTTTAATATAGAGCATTTACACCACTAATTTAACAACCAAACTACGCGTTTGGGAGAAAAATGAAATATTTTTAATTAACCTGCACATCAAACCCAAATCTTTTTTTGTTTGATCCAAGTGACTGTTTAAGTTAAAACCAACTAAAATTTGTATTTTAAATTAGAGTATCATAATAAGACATCTGAATTTACAATATCTCTTCAGATCAGCAAAATAAAACAAGTTTTGTAAATTTTTCATATTGAACGATTATTTTCTGACGGGAAAGAGTTTTAGGCTCAAAACACAATAAAATCGTTGTTTTTGTTTAATATATAGCATTTGTACCACTAATTTAACAACCAAACTACGCGTTTGGGAGAAAAATGAAATATTTTTAATTAACCTGCACATCAAACCCAAATCTTTTTTTGTTTGCTCCAAGTGACTGTTTAAGTTAAAACCAAATAAAATTTGTATTTTAAATTAGAGTATCATAATAAGACATATGAATTTACAATATCTCTTCAGATCAGCAAAATAAAACAAGTTTTGTAAATTTTACATATTGAACGATTATTTTCTGATGGGAAAGAGTTTTAGGCTCAAAACACAATAAAATCGTTGTTTTTGTTTTAATATATAGCATTTACACCACTAATTTAACAACCAAACTACGCGTTTGGGAGAAAAATGAAATATTTTTAATTAACCTGCACATCAAACCCAAATCTTTTTTTGTTTGATCCAAGTGACTGTTTAAGTTAAAACCAACTAAAATTATGTATTTTAAATTAGACTATCAAAACAATACATCTGAATTTACAATATCTCTTTAGATAAGCAAAATAAAACAAGTTTTCTAAATTGTACATATTGAACGATTATTTTCTGATGGGAAAGAGTTGTAGGCTCAAAACACAATAAAATCGTTGTTTTTGTTTTAATATAGAGCATTTACACCACTAATTTAACAACCAAACTACGCGTTTGGGAAAAAAATGAAATATTTTTAATTAACCTGCACATCAAACCCAAATCTTTTTTGTTTGATCCAAGTGACTGTTTAAGTTAAAACCAACTAAAATTATGTGTTTTAAATTAGATTATCATAATAAGACATCTGAATTTACAATATCTCTTTAGATAAGCAAAATAAAACAAGTTTTGTAAATTTTACATATTACGATTATTTTCTGATGGGAAAGAGTTTTAGGCTCAAAACACAATAAAATCGTTGTTTTTGTTTCAATATAGGGCATTTACACCACTAATTTAACAGCCAAACTACGCGTTTGGGAGAAAAATGAAATAATTTAACAACCAAACTACGCGTTTGGGAAAAAAATGAAATATTTTTAATTAACATGCACATCAAACCCAAATCTTTTTTGTTTGATCCAAGTGACTGTTTAAGTTAAAACCAACTAAAATTATGTGTTTTAAATTAGATTATCATAATAAGACATCTGAATTTACAATATCTATTTAGATAAGCAAAATAAAACAAGTTTTGTAAATTTTACATATTGAACGATTATTTTCTGATGGGAAAGAGTTTTAGGCTCAAAACACAATAAAATCGTTGTTTTTGTTTCAATATAGGGCATTTACACCACTAATTTAACAACCAAACTACGCGTTTGGGAGAAAAATTAATTATTTTTTATTAACCTGCACATCAAACCCAAATCTTTTTTTGTTTGATCCAAGTGACTGTTTAAGTTAAAACCAACTAAAATTATGTGTTTTAAATTAGATTATCATAATAAGACATCTGAGTTTACAATATCTCTTTAGATAAGCAAAATAAAACAAGTATTCTAAATTGTACATATTGAACGATTATTTTCTGATGGGAAAGAGTTGTAGGCTCAAAACACAATAAAATCGTTGTTTTTGTTTTAATATAGAGCATTTACACCACTAATTTAACAACCAAACTACGCGTTTGGGAGAAAAATGAAATATTTTTAATTAACCTGCACATCAAACCCAAATCTTTTTTTGTTTGATCCAAGTGACTGTTTAAGTTAAAACCAACTAAAATTTGTATTTTAAATTAGAGTATCATAATAAGACATCTGAATTTACAATATCTCTTCAGATCAGCAAAATAAAACAAGTTTTGTAAATTTATCATATTGAACGATTATTTTCTGACGGGAAAGAGTTTTAGGCTCAAAACACAATAAAATCGTTGTTTTTGTTTAATATATAGCATTTGTACCACTAATTTAACAACCAAACTACGCGTTTGGGAGAAAAATGAAATATTTTTAATTAATCTGCACATCAAACCCAAATCTTTTTTTGTTTGATCCAAGTGACTGTTTAAGTTAAAACCAACTAAAATTATGTATTTTAAATTAGACTATCAAAACAATACATCTGAATTTACAATATCTCTTTAGATAAGCAAAATAAAACAAGTTTTCTAAATTGTACATATTGAACGATTATTTTCTGATGGGAAAGAGTTGTAGGCTCAAAACACAATAAAATCGTTGTTTTTGTTTTAATATAGAGCATTTACACCACTAATTTAACAACCAAACTACGCGTTTGGGAAAAAAATGAAATATTTTTAATTAACCTGCACATCAAACCCAAATCTTTTTTGTTTGATCCAAGTGACTGTTTAAGTTAAAACCAACTAAAATTATGTGTTTTAAATTAGATTATCATAATAAGACATCTGAATTTACAATATCTCTTTAGATAAGCAAAATAAAACAAGTTTTGTAAATTTTACATATTACGATTATTTTCTGATGGGAAAGAGTTTTAGGCTCAAAACACAATAAAATCGTTGTTTTTGTTTCAATATAGGGCATTTACACCACTAATTTAACAGCCAAACTACGCGTTTGGGAGAAAAATGAAATAATTTAACAACCAAACTACGCGTTTGGGAAAAAAATGAAATATTTTTAATTAACATGCACATCAAACCCAAATCTTTTTTGTTTGATCCAAGTGACTGTTTAAGTTTAAACCAACTAAAATTATGTGTTTTAAATTAGATTATCATAATAAGACATCTGAATTTACAATATCTATTTAGATAAGCAAAATAAAACAAGTTTTGTAAATTTTACATATTAAACGATTATTTTCTGATGGGAAAGAGTTTTAGGCTCAAAACACAATAAAATCGTTGTTTTTGTTTCAATATAGGGCATTTACACCACTAATTTAACAACCAAACTACGCGTTTGGGAGAAAAATTATATATTTTTTTTATTAACCTGCACATCAAACCCAAATCTTTTTTTGTTTGATCCAAGTGACTGTTTAAGTTAAAACCAACTAAAATTATGTGTTTTAAGTTAGATTATCATAATAAGACATCTGAATTTACAATATCTCTTTAGATAAGCAAAATAAAACAAGTTTTCTAAATTGTACATATTGAACGATAATTTTCTGATGGGAAAGAGTTTTAGGCTCAAAACACAATAAAATCGTTGTTTTTGTTTTAATATATAGCATTTGTACCACTAATTTAACAACCAAACTACGCGTTTGGGAGAAAAATGAAATATTTTTAATTAACCTGCACATCAAACCCAAATCTTTTTTTGTTTGATCCAGGTGACTGTTTAAGTTAAAACCAACAAAAATTATGTGTTTTAAATTAGATTATCATAATAAGACATCTGAATTTACAATATCTCTTTAGATAAGCAAAATAAAACAAGTTTTCTAAATTGTACATATTGAACGATTATTTTCTGATGGGAAAGAGTTGTAGGCTCAAAACACAATAAAATCGTTGTTTTTGTTTTAATATAGAGCATTTACACCACTAATTTAACAACCAAACTACGCGTTTGGGAGAAAAATGAAATATTTTTAATTAACCTGCACATCAAACCCAAATCCTTTTTGGTTTGATCCAAGTGACTGTTTAAGTTAAAACCAACTAAAATTATGTGTTTTAAATTAGATTATCATAATAAGACATCTGAATTTACAATATCTCTTCAGATCAGCAAAATAAAACAAGTTTTGTAAATTTTTCATATTGAACGATTATTTTCTGATGGGAAAGAGTTTTAGGCTCAAAACACAATAAAATCGTTGTTTTTGTTTAATATATAGCATTTGTACCACTAATTTAACAACCAAACTACGCGTTTGGGAGAAAAATGAAATATTTTTAATTAACCTGCACATCAAACCCAAATCCTTTTTGGTTTGATCCAAGTGACTGTTTAAGTTAAAACCAACTAAAATTATGTGTTTTAAATTAGATTATCATATTAAGACATCTGAATTTACAATATCTCTTTAGATAAGCAAAATAAAACAAGTTTTCTAAATTGTACATATTGAACGATTATTTTCTGATGGGAAAGAGTTGTAGGCTCAAAACACAATAAAATCGTTGTTTTTGTTTTAATATAGAGCATTTACACCACTAATTTAACAACCAAACTACGCGTTTGGGAGAAAAATGAAATATTTTTAATTAACCTGCACATCAAACCCAAATCTTTTTTTGTTTGATCCAAGTGACTGTTTAAGTTAAAACCAACTAAAATTTGTATTTTAAATTAGAGTATCATAATAAGACATCTGAATTTACAATATCTCTTCAGATCAGCAAAATAAAACAAGTTTTGTAAATTTTTCATATTGAACGATTATTTTCTGATAAAATCGTTGTTTTTTTTTCAATATAGGGCATTTACACCACTAATTTAACAACCAAACTACGCGTTTGGGAGAAAAATTAATTATTTTTTATTAACCTGCACATCAAACCCAAATCTTTTTTGTTTGATCCAAGTGACTGTTTAAGTTAAAACCAACTAAAATTATGTGTTTTAAATTAGATTATCATAATAAGACATCTGAGTTTACAATATCTCTTTAGATAAGCAAAATAAAACAAGTTTTCTAAATTGTACATATTGAACGATTATTTTCTGATGGGAAAGAGTTGTAGGCTCAAAACACAATAAAATCGTTGTTTTTGTTTTAATATATAGCATTTGTACCACTAATTTAACAACCAAACTACGCGTTTGGGAGAAAAATGAAATATTTTTAATTAACCTGCACATCAAACCCAAATCTTTTTTTGTTTGATCCAGGTGACTGTTTAAGTTAAAACCAACTAAAATTATGTGTTTTAAATTAGATTATCATAATAAGACATCTGAATTTACAATATCTCTTTAGATAAGCAAAATAAAACAAGTTTTCTAAATTGTACATATTGAACGATTATTTTCTGATGGGAAAGAGTTGTAGGCTCAAAACACAATAAAATCGTTGTTTTTGTTTTAATATAGAGCATTTACACCACTAATTTAACAACCAAACTACGCGTTTGGGAGAAAAATGAAATATTTTTAATTAACCTGCACATCAAACCCAAATCCTTTTTGGTTTGATCCAAGTGACTGTTTAAGTTAAAACCAACTAAAATTATGTGTTTTAAATTAGATTATCATATTAAGACATCTGAATTTACAATATCTCTTTAGATAAGCAAAATAAAACAAGTTTTCTAAATTGTACATATTGAACGATTATTTTCTGATGGGAAAGAGTTGTAGGCTCAAAACACAATAAAATCGTTGTTTTTGTTTTAATATAGAGCATTTACACCACTAATTTAACAACCAAACTACGCGTTTGGGAGAAAAATGAAATATTTTTAATTAACCTGCACATCAAACCCAAATCTTTTTTTGTTTGATCCAAGTGACTGTTTAAGTTAAAACCAACTAAAATTTGTATTTTAAATTAGAGTATCATAATAAGACATCTGAATTTACAATATCTCTTCAGATCAGCAAAATAAAACAAGTTTTGTAAATTTTTCATATTGAACGATTATTTTCTGACGGGAAAGAGTTTTAGGCTCAAAACACAATAAAATCGTTGTTTTTGTTTAATATAGAGCATTTACACCACTAATTTAACAACCAAACTACGCGTTTGGGAGAAAAATGAAATATTTTTAATTAACCTGCACATCAAACCCAAGTCTTTTTACACCACTAATTTAACAACCAAACTACGCGTTTGGGAGAAAAATGAAATATTTTTAATTAACCTGCACATCAAACCCAAATCCTTTTTGGTTTGATCCAAGTGACTGTTTAAGTTAAAACCAACTAAAATTATGTGTTTTAAATTAGATTATCATATTAAGACATCTGAATTTACAATATCTCTTTAGATAAGCAAAATAAAACAAGTTTTCTAAATTGTACATATTGAACGATTATTTTCTGATGGGAAAGAGTTGTAGGCTCAAAACACAATAAAATCGTTGTTTTTGTTTTAATATAGAGCATTTACACCACTAATTTAACAACCAAACTACGCGTTTGGGAGAAAAATGATATATTTTTAATTAACCTGCACATCAAACCCAAATCTTTTTTTGTTTGATCCAAGTGACTGTTTAAGTTAAAACCAACTAAAATTTGTATTTTAAATTAGAGTATCATAATAAGACATCTGAATTTACAATATCTCTTCAGATCAGCAAAATAAAACAAGTTTTGTAAATTTTTCATATTGAACGATTATTTTCTGATGGGAAAGAGTTGTAGGCTCAAAACACAATAAAATCGTTGTTTTTGTTTTAATATAGAGCATTCACACCACTAATTTAACAACCAAACTACGCGTTTGGGAGAAAAATGAAATATTTTTAATTAACCTGCACATCAAACCCAAATCTTTTTTTGTTTGATCCAAGTGACTGTTTAAGTTAAAACCAACGAAAAGTATGTGTTTTAAATTAGATTATCATAATAAGACATCTGAATTTACAATATCTCTTTAGATAAGCAAAATAAAACAAGTTTTCTAAATTGTACATATTGAACGATTATTTTCTGATGGGAAAGAGTTGTAGGCTCAAAACACAATAAAATCGTTGTTTTTGTTTTAATATAGAGCATTTACACCACTAATTTAACAACCAAACTACGCGTTTGGGAGAAAAATGAAATATTTTTAATTAACCTGCACATCAAACCCAAATCTTTTTTTGTTTGATCCAAGTGACTGTTTAAGTTAAAACCAACTAAAATTTGTATTTTAAATTAGAGTATCATAATAAGACATCTGAATTTACAATATCTCTTCAGATCAGCAAAATAAAACAAGTTTTGTAAATTTTTCATATTGAACGATTATTTTCTGACGGGAAAGAGTTTTAGGCTCAAAACACAATAAAATCGTTGTTTTTGTTTAATATATAGCATTTGTACCACTAATTTAACAACCAAACTACGCGTTTGGGAGAAAAATGAAATATTTTTAATTAACCTGCACATCAAACCCAAATCTTTTTTTGTTTGATCCAGGTGACTGTTTAAGTTAAAACCAACTAAAAATTATGTGTTTTAAATTAGATTATCATAATAAGACATCTGAATTTACAATATCTCTTTAGATAAGCAAAATAAAACAAGTTTTCTAAATTGTACATATTGAACGATTATTTTCTGATGGGAAAGAGTTGTAGGCTTAAAACACAATAAAATCGTTGTTTTTGTTTTAATATAGAGCATTTACACCACTAATTTAACAACCAAATTACGCGTTTGGGAGAAAAATGAAATATTTTTAATTAACCGCACATCAAACCCAAATCTTTTTTTGTTTGATCCAAGTGACTGTTTAAGTTAAAACCAACTAAAATTTGTATTTTAAATTAGAGTATCATAATAAGACATCTGAATTTACAATATCTCTTCAGATCAGCAAAATAAAACAAGTTTTGTAAATTTTTCATATTGAACGATTATTTTCTGACGGGAAAGAGTTTTAGGCTCAAAACACAATAAAATCGTTGTTTTTGTTTAATATATAGCATTTGTACCACTAATTTAACAACCAAACTACGCGTTTGGGAGAAAAATGAAATATTTTTAATTAACCTGCACATCAAACCCAAATCTTTTTTTGTTTGATCCAAGTGACTGTTTAAGTTAAAACCAACTAAAATTTGTATTTTAAATTAGAGTATCATAATAAGACATCTGAATTTACAATATCTCTTCAGATCAGCAAAATAAAACAAGTTTTGTAAATTTTTCATATTGAACAATTATTTTCTGACGGGAAAGAGTTTTAGGCTCAAAACACAATAAAATCGTTGTTTTTGTTTAATATATAGCATTTGTACCACTAATTTAACAACCAAACTACGCGTTTGGGAGAAAAATGAAATATTTTTAATTAACCTGCACATCAAACCCAAATCTTTTTTTGTTTGATCCAGGTGACTGTTTAAGTTAAAACCAACAAAAATTATGTGTTTTAAATTAGATTATCATAATAAGACATCTGAATTTACAATATCTCTTTAGATAAGCAAAATAAAACAAGTTTTCTAAATTGTACATATTGAACGATTATTTTCTGATGGGAAAGAGTTGTAGGCTCAAAACACAATAAGATCGTTGTTTTTGTTTCAATATAGGGCATTTACACCACTAATTTAACAACCAAACTACGCGTTTGGGAGAAAAATGAAATATTTTTAATTAACCTGCACATCAAACCCAAATCTTTTTTTGTTTGATCCAAGTGACTGTTTAAGTTAAAACCAACTAAAATTATGTGTTTTAAATTAGATTATCATAATAAGACATCTGAATTTACAATATCTCTTTAGATAAGCAAAATAAAACAAGTTTTCTAAATTGTACATATTGAACGATTATTTTCTGATGGGAAAGAGTTGTAGGCTCAAAACACAATAAAATCGTTGTTTTTGTTTTAATATAGAGCATTTACACCACTAATTTAACAACCAAACTACGCGTTTGGGAGAAAAATGAAATATTTTTAATTAATCTGCACATCAAACCCAAATCTTTTTTTGTTTGATCCAAGTGACTGTTTAAGTTAAAACCAACTAAAATTATGTATTTTAAATTAGACTATCATAACAATACATCTGAATTTACAATATCTCTTTAGATAAGCAAAATAAAACAAGTTTTCTAAATTGTACATATTGAACGATTATTTTCTGATGGGAAAGAGTTGTAGGCTCAAAACACAATAAAATCGTTGTTTTTGTTTTAATATATAGCATTTACACCACTAATTTAACAACAAAACTACGCGTTTGGGAGAAAAATGAAATATTTTTAATTAACCTGCACATCAAACCCAAATCTTTTTTTGTTTGATCCAAGTGACTGTTTAAGTTAAAACCAACTAAAATTATGTGTTTTAAATTAGATTATCATAATAAGACATCTGAATTTACAATATCTCTTTAGATAAGCAAAATAAAACAAGTTTTGTAAATTTTACATATTGAACGATTATTTTCTGATGGGAAAGAGTTTTAGGCTCAAAACACAATAAAATCGTTGTTTTTGTTTCAATATAGGGCATTTACACCACTAATTTAACAGCCAAACTACGCGTTTGGGAGAAAAATGAAATATTTAACAACCAAACTACGCGTTTGGGAAAAAAATGAAATATTTTTAATTAACATGCACATCAAACCTAAATCTTTTTTGTTTGATCCAAGTAACTGTTTAAGTTAAAACCAACTAAAATTATGTGTTTTAAATTAGATTATCATAATAAGACATCTGAATTTACAATATCTCTTTAGATAAGCAAAATAAAACAAGTTTTGTAAATTTTACATATTGAACGATTATTTTCTGATGGGAAAGAGTTTTAGGCTCAAAACACAATAAAATCGTTGTTTTTGTTTCAATATAGGGCATTTACACCACTAATTTAACAACCAAACTACGCGTTTGGGAGAAAAATTAAATATTTTTTATTAACCTGCACATCAAACCCAAATCTTTTTTTGTTTGATCCAAGTGACTGTTTAAGTTAAAACCAACTAAAATTTGTATTTTAAATTAGAGTATCATAATAAGACATCTGAATTTACAATATCTCTTCAGATCAGCAAAATAAAACAAGTTTTGTAAATTTTTCATATTGAACGATTATTTTCTGATGGGAAAGAGTATTAGGCTCAAAACACAATAAAATCGTTGTTTTTGTTTCAATATATAGCATTTGTACCACTAATTTAACAACCAAACTACGCGTTTGGGAGAAAAATGAAATATTTTTAATTAACCTGCACATCAAACCCAAATCTTTTTTTGTTTGATCCAGGTGACTGTTTAAGTTAAAACCAACTAAAATTATGTGTTTTAAATTAGATTATCATAATAAGACATCTGAATTTACAATATCTCTTTAGATAAGCAAAATAAAACAAGTTTTGTGAATTTTACATATTGAACGATTATTTTCTGATGGGAAAGAGTTTTAGGCTCAAAACACAATAAAATCGTTGTTTTTGTTTTAATATAGAGCATTTACACCACTAATTTAACAACCAAACTACGCGTTTGGGAGAAAAATGAAATATTTTTAATTAACCTGCACATCAAACCCAAATCCTTTTTTGGTTTGATCCAAGTGACTGTTTAAGTTAAAACCAACTAAAATTATGTGTTTTAAATTAGATTATCATATTAAGACATCTGAATTTACAATATCTCTTTAGATAAGCAAAATAAAACAAGTTTTCTAAATTGTACATATTGAACGATTATTTTCTGATGGGAAAGAGTTGTAGGCTCAAAACACAATAAAATCTTTGTTTTTGTTTTAATTTAGAGCATTTACACCACTAATTTAACAACCAAACTACGCGTTTGGGAGGAAAATGAAATATTTTTAATTAACCTGCACATCAAACCCAAATCTTTTTTTGTTTGATCCAAGTGACTGTTTAAGTTAAAACCAACTAAAATGTGTATTTTAAATTAGAGTATCATAATAAGACATCTGAATTTACAATATCTCTTCAGATCAGCAAAATAAAACAAGTTTTGTAAATTTTTCATATTGAACGATTATTTTCTGATGGGAAAGAGTTTTAGGCTCAAAACACAATAAAATCGTTGTTTTTGTTTTAATATAGAGCATTTACACCACTAATTTAACAACCAAACTACGCGTTTGGGAAAAAAATGAAATATTTTTAATTAACCTGCACATCAAACCCAAATCTTTTTTGTTTGATCCAAGTGACTGTTTAAGTTAAAACCAACTAAAATTATGTGTTTTAAATTAGATTATCATAATAAGACATCTGAATTTACAATATCTCTTTAGATAAGCAAAATAAAACAAGTTTTCTAAATTGTACATATTGAACGATTATTTTCTGATGGGAAAGAGTTGTAGGCTCAAAACACAATAAAATCGTTGTTTTTGTTTTAATATAGAGCAGTTACACCACTAATTTAACAACCAAACTACGCGTTTGGGAGAAAAATGAAATATTTTTAATTAACCTGCACATCAAACCCAAATCTTTTTTTGTTTGTTTTAAGTGACTGTTTAAGTTAAAACCAACTAAAATTTGTATTTTAAATTAGAGTATCATAATAAGACATCTGAATTTACAATATCTCTTTAGATAAGCAAAATAAAACAAGTTTTGTAAATTTTACATATTGAACGATTATTTTCTGATGGGAAAGAGTTTTATTCTCAAAACACAATAAAATCGTTGTTTTTGTTTCAATATAGGGCATTTACACCACTAATTTAACAGCCAAACTACGCGTTTGGGAGAAAAATGAAATATTTAACAACCAAACTACGCGTTTGGGAAAAAAATGAAATATTTTTAATTAACATGCACATCAAACCTAAATCTTTTTTGTTTGATCCAAGTAACTGTTTAAGTTAAAACCAACTAAAATTATGTGTTTTAAATTAGATTATCATAATAAGACATCTGAATTTACAATATCTCTTTAGATAAGCAAAATAAAACAAGTTTTGTAAATTTTACATATTGAACGATTATTTTCTGATGGGAAAGAGTTTTAGGCTCAAAACACAATAAAATCGTTGTTTTTGTTTCAATATAGGGCATTTACACCACTAATTTAACAACCAAACTACGCGTTTGGGAGAAAAATTAAATATTTTTTATTAACCTGCACATCAAACCCAAATCTTTTTTTGTTTGATCCAAGTGACTGTTTAAGTTAAAACCAACTAAAATTTGTATTTTAAATTAGAGTATCATAATAAGACATCTGAATTTACAATATCTCTTCAGATCAGCAAAATAAAACAAGTTTTGTAAATTTTTCATATTGAACGATTATTTTCTGATGGGAAAGAGTATTAGGCTCAAAACACAATAAAATCGTTGTTTTTGTTTTAATATATAGCATTTGTACCACTAATTTAACAACCAAACTACGCGTTTGGGAGAAAAATGAAATATTTTTAATTAACCTGCACATCAAACCCAAATCTTTTTTTGTTTGATCCAGGTGACTGTTTAAGTTAAAACCAACTAAAATTATGTGTTTTAAATTAGATTATCATAATAAGACATCTGAATTTACAATATCTCTTTAGATAAGCAAAATAAAACAAGTTTTGTGAATTTTACATATTGAACGATTATTTTCTGATGGGAAAGAGTTTTAGGCTCAAAACACAATAAAATCGTTGTTTTTGTTTTAATATAGAGCATTTACACCACTAATTTAACAACCAAACTACGCGTTTGGGAGAAAAATGAAATATTTTTAATTAACCTGCACATCAAACCCAAATCCTTTTTGGTTTGATCCAAGTGACTGTTTAAGTTAAAACCAACTAAAATTATGTGTTTTAAATTAGATTATCATATTAAGACATCTGAATTTACAATATCTCTTTAGATAAGCAAAATAAAACAAGTTTTCTAAATTGTACATATTGAACGATTATTTTCTGATGGGAAAGTGTTGTAGGCTCAAAACACAATAAAATCTTTGTTTTTGTTTTAATTTAGAGCATTTACACCACTAATTTAACAACCAAACTACGCGTTTGGGAGGAAAATGAAATATTTTTAATTAACCTGCACATCAAACCCAAATCTTTTTTTGTTTGATCCAAGTGACTGTTTAAGTTAAAACCAACTAAAATGTGTATTTTAAATTAGAGTATCATAATAAGACATCTGAATTTACAATATCTCTTCAGATCAGCAAAATAAAACAAGTTTTGTAAATTTTTCATATTGAACGATTATTTTCTGATGGGAAAGAGTTTTAGGCTCAAAACACAATAAAATCGTTGTTTTTGTTTTAATATAGAGCATTTACACCACTAATTTAACAACCAAACTACGCGTTTGGGAAAAAAATGAAATATTTTTAATTAACCTGCACATCAAACCCAAATCTTTTTTGTTTGATCCAAGTGACTGTTTAAGTTAAAACCAACTAAAATTATGTGTTTTAAATTAGATTATCATAATAAGACATCTGAATTTACAATATCTCTTTAGATAAGCAAAATAAAACAAGTTTTCTAAATTGTACATATTGAACGATTATTTTCTGATGGGAAAGAGTTGTAGGCTCAAAACACAATAAAATCGTTGTTTTTGTTTTAATATAGAGCAGTTACACCACTAATTTAACAACCAAACTACGCGTTTGGGAGAAAAATGAAATATTTTTAATTAACCTGCACATCAAACCCAAATCTTTTTTTGTTTGATCCAAGTGACTGTTTAAGTTAAAACCAACTAAAATTATGTGTTTTAAATTAGATTATCATAATAAGACATCTGAATTTACAATATCTCTTTAGATAAGCAAAATAAAACAAGTTTTGTAAATTTTACATATTGAACGATTATTTTCTGATGGGAAAGAGTTTTAGGCTCAAAACACAATAAAATCGTTGTTTTTGTTTCAATATAGGGCATTTACACCACTAATTTAACAGCCAAACTACGCGTTTGGGAGAAAAATGAAATATTTAACAACCAAACTACGCGTTTGGGAAAAAAATGAAATATTTTTAATTAACATGCACATCAAACCTAAATCTTTTTTGTTTGATCCAAGTAACTGTTTAAGTTAAAACCAACTAAAATTATGTGTTTTAAATTAGATTATCATAATAAGACATCTGAATTTACAATATCTCTTTAGATAAGCAAAATAAAACAAGTTTTGTAAATTTTACATATTGAACGATTATTTTCTGATGGGAAAGAGTTTTAGGCTCAAAACACAATAAAATCGTTGTTTTTGTTTCAATATAGGGCATTTACACCACTAATTTAACAACCAAACTACGCGTTTGGGAGAAAAATTAAATATTTTTTATTAACCTGCACATCAAACCCAAATCTTTTTTTGTTTGATCCAAGTGACTGTTTAAGTTAAAACCAACTAAAATTTGTATTTTAAATTAGAGTATCATAATAAGACATCTGAATTTACAATATCTCTTCAGATCAGCAAAATAAAACAAGTTTTGTAAATTTTTCATATTGAACGATTATTTTCTGATGGGAAAGAGTATTAGGCTCAAAACACAATAAAATCGTTGTTTTTGTTTTAATATATAGCATTTGTACCACTAATTTAACAACCAAACTACGCGTTTGGGAGAAAAATGAAATATTTTTAATTAACCTGCACATCAAACCCAAATCTTTTTTTGTTTGATCCAGGTGACTGTTTAAGTTAAAACCAACTAAAATTATGTGTTTTAAATTAGATTATCATAATAAGACATCTGAATTTACAATATCTCTTTAGATAAGCAAAATAAAACAAGTTTTGTGAATTTTACATATTGAACGATTATTTTCTGATGGGAAAGAGTTTTAGGCTCAAAACACAATAAAATCGTTGTTTTTGTTTTAATATAGAGCATTTACACCACTAATTTAACAACCAAACTACGCGTTTGGGAGAAAAATGAAATATTTTTAATTAACCTGCACATCAAACCCAAATCCTTTTTGGTTTGATCCAAGTGACTGTTTAAGTTAAAACCAACTAAAATTATGTGTTTTAAATTAGATTATCATATTAAGACATCTGAATTTACAATATCTCTTTAGATAAGCAAAATAAAACAAGTTTTCTAAATTGTACATATTGAACGATTATTTTCTGATGGGAAAGAGTTGTAGGCTCAAAACACAATAAAATCTTTGTTTTTGTTTTAATTTAGAGCATTTACACCACTAATTTAACAACCAAACTACGCGTTTGGGAGGAAAATGAAATATTTTTAATTAACCTGCACATCAAACCCAAATCTTTTTTTGTTTGATCCAAGTGACTGTTTAAGTTAAAACCAACTAAAATGTGTATTTTAAATTAGAGTATCATAATAAGACATCTGAATTTACAATATCTCTTCAGATCAGCAAAATAAAACAAGTTTTGTAAATTTTTCATATTGAACGATTATTTTCTGATGGGAAAGAGTTTTAGGCTCAAAACACAATAAAATCGTTGTTTTTGTTTTAATATAGAGCATTTACACCACTAATTTAACAACCAAACTACGCGTTTGGGAAAAAAATGAAATATTTTTAATTAACCTGCACATCAAACCCAAATCTTTTTTGTTTGATCCAAGTGACTGTTTAAGTTAAAACCAACTAAAATTATGTGTTTTAAATTAGATTATCATAATAAGACATCTGAATTTACAATATCTCTTTAGATAAGCAAAATAAAACAAGTTTTCTAAATTGTACATATTGAACGATTATTTTCTGATGGGAAAGAGTTGTAGGCTCAAAACACAATAAAATCGTTGTTTTTGTTTTAATATAGAGCAGTTACACCACTAATTTAACAACCAAACTACGCGTTTGGGAGAAAAATGAAATATTTTTAATTAACCTGCACATCAAACCCAAATCTTTTTTTGTTTGTTTTAAGTGACTGTTTAAGTTAAAACCAACTAAAATTTGTATTTTAAATTAGAGTATCATAATAAGACATCTGAATTTACAATATCTCTTCAGATCAGCAAAATAAAACAAGTTTTGTAAATTTTACATATTGAACGATTATTTTCTGATGGGAAAGAGTTTTAGGCTCAAAACACAATAAAATCGTTGTTTTTGTTTTAATATAGAGCATTTACACCACTAATTTAACAACCAAACTACGCGTTTGGGAGAAAAATGAAATATTTTTAATTAACCTGCACATCAAACCCAAATCCTTTTTGGTTTGATCCAAGTGACTGTTTAAGTTAAAACCAACTAAAATTATGTGTTTTAAATTAGATTATCATATTAAGACATCTGAATTTACAATATCTCTTTAGATAAGCAAAATAAAACAAGTTTTCTAAATCGTACATATTGAACGATTATTTTCTGATGGGAAAGAGTTGTAGGCTCAAAACACAATAAAATCGTTGTTTTTGTTTTAATATAGAGCATTTACACCACTAATTTAACAACCAAACTACGCGTTTGGGAGAAAAATGAAATATT
>NW_027221741.1:0-53356 GCF_030179915.1 Drosophila takahashii
AAACAAGTTTTGTAAATTTTACATATTGATCGATTATTTTCTGATGGGAAGAGTTTTAGGCTCAAAACACAATAAAATCGTTGTTTTTGTTTTATTATAAAGCATTTACACTACCAATTTAACAATCAAACTACCCGTTTGTCAGAAAAATGAAATATTATTAATTAACCTGCACATCAAACACAAATCTTTTTTTGTTTGATCCAAGTGACTGTTTAGGTTAAAAACCAACTAAAATTATGTATTTTAAATTAGATTATCTTAATAAGACATCTGAATTTACAATATCTCTTCAGATAAGCAAAATAAAACAAGTTTTGTAAATTTTACATATTGAATGATTATTTTTTGATGGTAAAGAGTTTTAGGCTCAAAACACAATAAAATCGTTGTTTTTGTTTCAATATAGAGCATTTACACCACTAATTTAACAACCAAACTACGCGTTTGGGAGAAAAATGAAATATTTTTAATTAACCTGCACATCGAACCCAAATCTTTTTTTGTTTGATCCAAGTGACTGTTTAAGTTAAAACCAACTAAAATTATGCACTTTAAATTAGATTATCATAATAAGACATCTGAATTTACAATATCTCTTCAGATAAGCAAAATAAAACAAGTTTTGTAAATTTTACATATTGATCGATTATTTTCTGATGGAAAAGAGTTTTAGGCTCAAAACACAATAAAATCTTGGTTTTTGTTTCAAGCATTTACACTACTAATTTCACAACCAAACTACGTGTTTGGGAGAAAAATGAAATATTTTTAATTAACCTGCACATTAAACCCAAATCTTTTTTTGTTTGATCCAAGTGACTGTTTAAGTTAAAACCAACTAAAATTATGTAGTTTAAATTAGATTATCATAATAAGACATCTGAATTTACAATATCTCTTCAGATAAGCAAAATAAAACAAGTTTTGTAAATTTTACATATTGATCGATTATTTTCTGATGGAAAAGAGTTTTAGGCTCAAAACACAATAAAATCGTTGTTTTTGTTTCAATATAGAGCATTTACACTACTAATTTAACAACCAAACTACGTGTTTGGGAGAAAAATGAAATATTTTTAATTAACCTGCACATCAAACCCAAATCTTTTTTTTTTGATCCAAGTGACTGTTTAAGTTAAAACCAACTAAAATTATGTAGTTTAAATTAGATTATCATAATAAGACATCTGAATTTACAATATCTCTTCAGATAAGCAAAATAAAATAAGTTTTGTAAATTTTACATATTGAACGATTATTTTCTGATGGGAAGAGTTTTAGGCTCAAAACACAATAAAATCGTTGTTTTTGTTTTAATATAGAGCATTTACACTACTAATTTAACAATCAAACTACGCGTTTGGGAGAAAAATGAAATATTTTTAATTAACCTGCACATCAAACCCAAATCTTTTTTTGTTTGATCCAAGTGACTGTTTAGGTTAAAACCAACTAAAATTATGTATTTTAAATTAGATTATCTTAATAAGACATCTGAATTTACAATATCTCTTCAGATAACCAAAATAAAACAAGTTTTGTAAATTTTACATATTGAACGATTATTTTCTGATGGGAAAGAGTTTATGGCTCAAAACACAATAATATCGTTGTTTTTGTTTTAATATAGAGCATTTACACCACTAATTTAACAACCAAACTACGCGTTTGGGAGAAAAATGAAATATTTTTAATTAACCTGCACATCAAACCCAAATCTTTTTTTGTTTGATCCAAGTGACTGTTTAAGTTAAAACCAACTAAAATTATGTATTTTAAATTAGATTATCATAATAAGACATCTGAATTTACAATATCTCTTCAGATAAGCAAAATAAAACAAGTTTTGTAAATTTTACATATTGAACGATTATTTTCTGATGGGAAGAGTTTTAGGCTCAAAACACAATAAAATCGTTGTTTTTGTTTTAATATAGAGCATTTACACTACTAATTTAACAATCAAACTACGCGTTTGGGAGAAAAATGAAATATTTTTAATTAACCTGCACATCAAACCCAAATCTTTTTTTGTTTGATCCAAGTGACTGTTTAGGTTAAAACCAACTAAAATTATGTATTTTAAATTAGATTATCATAATAAGACATCTGAATTTACAATATCTCTTCAGATAAGCAAAATAAAACAAGTTTTGTAAATTTTACATATTGATCGATTATTTTCTGATGGAAAAGAGTTTTAGGCTCAAAACACAATAAAATCTTGGTTTTTGTTTCAAGCATTTACACTACTAATTTCACAACCAAACTACGTGTTTGGGAGAAAAATGAAATATTTTTAATTAACCTGCACATTAAACCCAAATCTTTTTTTGTTTGATCCAAGTGACTGTTTAAGTTAAAACCAACTAAAATTATGTAGTTTAAATTAGATTATCATAATAAGACATCTGAATTTACAATATCTCTTCAGATAAGCAAAATAAAACAAGTTTTGTAAATTTTACATATTGATCGATTATTTTCTGATGGAAAAGAGTTTTAGGCTCAAAACACAATAAAATCGTTGTTTTTGTTTCAATATAGAGCATTTACACCACTAATTTAACAACCAAACTACGTGTTTGGGAGAAAAATGAAATATTTTTAATTAACCTGCACATCAAACCCAAATCTTTTTTTTTTGATCCAAGTGACTGTTTAAGTTAAAACCAACTAAAATTATGTAGTTTAAATTAGATTATCATAATAAGACATCTGAATTTACAATATCTCTTCAGATAAGCAAAATAAAATAAGTTTTGTAAATTTTACATATTGAACGATTATTTTCTGATGGGAAGAGTTTTAGGCTCAAAACACAATAAAATCGTTGTTTTTGTTTTAATATAGAGCATTTACACTACTAATTTAACAATCAAACTACGCGTTTGGGAGAAAAATTAAATATTTTTAATTAACCTGCACATCAAACCCAAATCTTTTTTTGTTTGATCCAAGTGACTGTTTAGGTTAAAACCAACTAAAATTATGTATTTTAAATTAGATTATCTTAATAAGACATCTGAATTTACAATATCTCTTCAGATAACCAAAATAAAACAAGTTTTGTAAATTTTACATATTGAACGATTATTTTCTGATGGGAAAGAGTTTATGGCTCAAAACACAATAATATCGTTGTTTTTGTTTTAATATAGAGCATTTACACCACTAATTTAACAACCAAACTACGCGTTTGGGAGAAAAATGAAATATTTTTAATTAACCTGCACATCAAACCCAAATCTTTTTTTGTTTGATCCAAGTGACTGTTTAAGTTAAAACCAACTAAAATTATGTATTTTAAATTAGATTATCATAATAAGACATCTGAATTTACAATATCTCTTCAGATAAGCAAAATAAAACAAGTTTTGTAAATTTTACATATTGAACGATTATTTTCTGATGGGAAAGAGTTTTAGGCTCAAAACACAATAAAATCTTTGTTTTTATTTTAATATAGAGCATTTACACCACTAATTTAACAACCAAACTACGCGTTTGGGAGAAAAATGAAATATTTTTAATTAACCTGCACATCGAACCCAAATCTTTTTTTGTTTGATCCAAGTGACTGTTTAAGTTAAAACCAACTAAAATTATGCACTTTAAATTAGATTATCATAATAAGACTTTTGAATTTACAATATCTCTTCAGATAAGCAAAATAAAACCAGTTTTGTAAATTTTACATATTGATCGATTATTTTCTGATGGAAAAGAGTTTTAGGCTCAAAACACAATAAAATCGTTGTTTTTGTTTTAATATAGAGCATTTACACTACTAATTTAACAATCAAACTACGCGTTTGGGAGAAAAATGAAATATTTTTAATTAACCTGCACATCAAACCCAAATCTTTTTTTGTTTGATCCAAGTGACTGTTTAGGTTAAAACCAACTAAAATTATGTATTTTAAATTAGATTATCTTAATAAGACATCTGAATTTACAATATCTCTTCAGATAAGCAAAATAAAACAAGTTTTGTAAATTTTACATATTGAACGATTATTTTCTGATGGGAAAGAGTTTATGGCTCAAAACACAATAATATCGTTGTTTTTGTTTTAATATAGAGCATTTACACCACTAATTTAACAACCAAACTACGCGTTTGGGAGAAAAATGAAGTATTTTTAATTAACCTGCACATTAAACCCAAATCTTTTTTTGTTTGATCCAAGTGACTGTTTAAGTTAAAACCAACTAAAATTATGTAGTTTAAATTAGATTATCATAATAAGACATCTGAATTTACAATATCTCTTCAGATAAGCAAAATAAAACAAGTTTTGTAAATTTTACATATTGATCAATTATTTTCTGATGGAAAAGAGTTTTAGGCTCAAAACACAATAAAATCGTTGTTTTTGTTTCAATATAGAGCATTTACACTACTAATTTAACAACCAAACTACGTGTTTGGGAGAAAAATGAAATATTTTTAATTAACCTGCACATCAAACCCAAATCTTTTTTTGTTTGATCCAAGTGACTGTTTAAGTTAAAACCAACTAAAATTATGTAGTTTAAATTAGATTATCATAATAAGACATCTGAATTTACAATATCTCTTCAGATAAGCAAAATAAAATAAGTTTTGTAAATTTTACATATTGAACGATTATTTTCTGATGGGAAGAGTTTTAGGCTCAAAACACAATAAAATCGTTGTTTTTGTTTTAATATAGAGCATTTACACTACTAATTTAACAATCAAACTATGCGTTTGGGAGAAAAATGAAATATTTTTAATTAACCTGCACATCAAACCCAAATCTTTTTTTGTTTGATCCAAGTGACTGTTTAGGTTAAAACCAACTAAAATTATGTATTTTAAATTAGATTATCTTAATAAGACATCTGAATTTACAATATCTCTTCAGATAAGCAAAATAAAACAAGTTTTGTAAATTTTACATATTGAATGATTATTTTTTGATGGTAAAGAGTTTTAGGCTCAAAACACAATAAAATCGTTGTTTTTGTTTCAATATAGAGCATTTACACCACTAATTTAACAACCAAACTACGCGTTTGGGAGAAAAATGAAATATTTTTAATTAACCTGCACATCGAACCCAAATCTTTTTTTGTTTGATCCAAGTGACTGTTTAAGTTAAAACCAACTAAAATTATGCACTTTAAATTAGATTATCATAATAAGACATCTGAATTTACAATATCTCTTCAGATAAGCAAAATAAAACAAGTTTTGTAAATTTTACATATTGATCGATTATTTTCTGATGGAAAAGAGTTTTAGGCTCAAAACACAATAAAATCTTGGTTTTTGTTTCAAGCATTTACACTACTAATTTCACAACCAAACTACGTGTTTGGGAGAAAAATGAAATATTTTTAATTAACCTGCACATTAAACCCAAATCTTTTTTTGTTTGATCCAAGTGACTGTTTAAGTTAAAACCAACTAAAATTATGTAGTTTAAATTAGATTATCATAATAAGACATCTGAATTTACAATATCTCTTCAGATAAGCAAAATAAAACAAGTTTTGTAAATTTTACATATTGATCGATTATTTTCTGATGGAAAAGAGTTTTAGGCTCAAAACACAATAAAATCGTTGTTTTTGTTTCAATATAGAGCATTTACACTACTAATTTAACAACCAAACTACGTGTTTGGGAGAAAAATGAAATATTTTTAATTAACCTGCACATCAAACCCAAATCTTTTTTTTTTGATCCAAGTGACTGTTTAAGTTAAAACCAACTAAAATTATGTAGTTTAAATTAGATTATCATAATAAGACATCTGAATTTACAATATCTCTTCAGATAAGCAAAATAAAATAAGTTTTGTAAATTTTACATATTGAACGATTATTTTCTGATGGGAAGAGTTTTAGGCTCAAAACACAATAAAATCGTTGTTTTTGTTTTAATATAGAGCATTTACACTACTAATTTAACAATCAAACTACGCGTTTGGGAGAAAAATGAAATATTTTTAATTAACCTGCACATCAAACCCAAATCTTTTTTTGTTTGATCCAAGTGACTGTTTAGGTTAAAACCAACTAAAATTATGTATTTTAAATTAGATTATCTTAATAAGACATCTGAATTTACAATATCTCTTCAGATAACCAAAATAAAACAAGTTTTGTAAATTTTACATATTGAACGATTATTTTCTGATGGGAAAGAGTTTATGGCTCAAAACACAATAATATCGTTGTTTTTGTTTTAATATAGAGCATTTACACCACTAATTTAACAACCAAACTACGCGTTTGGGAGAAAAATGAAATATTTTTAATTAACCTGCACATCAAACCCAAATCTTTTTTTGTTTGATCCAAGTGACTGTTTAAGTTAAAACCAACTAAAATTATGTATTTTAAATTAGATTATCATAATAAGACATCTGAATTTACAATATCTCTTCAGATAAGCAAAATAAAACAAGTTTTGTAAATTTTACATATTGAACGATTATTTTCTGATGGGAAGAGTTTTAGGCTCAAAACACAATAAAATCGTTGTTTTTGTTTTAATATAGAGCATTTACACTACTAATTTAACAATCAAACTACGCGTTTGGGAGAAAAATGAAATATTTTTAATTAACCTGCACATCAAACCCAAATCTTTTTTTGTTTGATCCAAGTGACTGTTTAGGTTAAAACCAACTAAAATTATGTATTTTAAATTAGATTATCATAATAAGACATCTGAATTTACAATATCTCTTCAGATAAGCAAAATAAAACAAGTTTTGTAAATTTTACATATTGATCGATTATTTTCTGATGGAAAAGAGTTTTAGGCTCAAAACACAATAAAATCTTGGTTTTTGTTTCAAGCATTTACACTACTAATTTCACAACCAAACTACGTGTTTGGGAGAAAAATGAAATATTTTTAATTAACCTGCACATTAAACCCAAATCTTTTTTTGTTTGATCCAAGTGACTGTTTAAGTTAAAACCAACTAAAATTATGTAGTTTAAATTAGATTATCATAATAAGACATCTGAATTTACAATATCTCTTCAGATAAGCAAAATAAAACAAGTTTTGTAAATTTTACATATTGATCGATTATTTTCTGATGGAAAAGAGTTTTAGGCTCAAAACACAATAAAATCGTTGTTTTTGTTTCAATATAGAGCATTTACACCACTAATTTAACAACCAAACTACGTGTTTGGGAGAAAAATGAAATATTTTTAATTAACCTGCACATCAAACCCAAATCTTTTTTTTTTGATCCAAGTGACTGTTTAAGTTAAAACCAACTAAAATTATGTAGTTTAAATTAGATTATCATAATAAGACATCTGAATTTACAATATCTCTTCAGATAAGCAAAATAAAATAAGTTTTGTAAATTTTACATATTGAACGATTATTTTCTGATGGGAAGAGTTTTAGGCTCAAAACACAATAAAATCGTTGTTTTTGTTTTAATATAGAGCATTTACACTACTAATTTAACAATCAAACTACGCGTTTGGGAGAAAAATTAAATATTTTTAATTAACCTGCACATCAAACCCAAATCTTTTTTTGTTTGATCCAAGTGACTGTTTAGGTTAAAACCAACTAAAATTATGTATTTTAAATTAGATTATCTTAATAAGACATCTGAATTTACAATATCTCTTCAGATAACCAAAATAAAACAAGTTTTGTAAATTTTACATATTGAACGATTATTTTCTGATGGGAAAGAGTTTATGGCTCAAAACACAATAATATCGTTGTTTTTGTTTTAATATAGAGCATTTACACCACTAATTTAACAACCAAACTACGCGTTTGGGAGAAAAATGAAATATTTTTAATTAACCTGCACATCAAACCCAAATCTTTTTTTGTTTGATCCAAGTGACTGTTTAAGTTAAAACCAACTAAAATTATGTATTTTAAATTAGATTATCATAATAAGACATCTGAATTTACAATATCTCTTCAGATAAGCAAAATAAAACAAGTTTTGTAAATTTTACATATTGAACGATTATTTTCTGATGGGAAAGAGTTTTAGGCTCAAAACACAATAAAATCTTTGTTTTTATTTTAATATAGAGCATTTACACCACTAATTTAACAACCAAACTACGCGTTTGGGAGAAAAATGAAATATTTTTAATTAACCTGCACATCGAACCCAAATCTTTTTTTGTTTGATCCAAGTGACTGTTTAAGTTAAAACCAACTAAAATTATGCACTTTAAATTAGATTATCATAATAAGACTTTTGAATTTACAATATCTCTTCAGATAAGCAAAATAAAACCAGTTTTGTAAATTTTACATATTGATCGATTATTTTCTGATGGAAAAGAGTTTTAGGCTCAAAACACAATAAAATCGTTGTTTTTGTTTTAATATAGAGCATTTACACTACTAATTTAACAATCAAACTACGCGTTTGGGAGAAAAATGAAATATTTTTAATTAACCTGCACATCAAACCCAAATCTTTTTTTGTTTGATCCAAGTGACTGTTTAGGTTAAAACCAACTAAAATTATGTATTTTAAATTAGATTATCTTAATAAGACATCTGAATTTACAATATCTCTTCAGATAAGCAAAATAAAACAAGTTTTGTAAATTTTACATATTGAACGATTATTTTCTGATGGGAAAGAGTTTATGGCTCAAAACACAATAATATCGTTGTTTTTGTTTTAATATAGAGCATTTACACCACTAATTTAACAACCAAACTACGCGTTTGGGAGAAAAATGAAGTATTTTTAATTAACCTGCACATTAAACCCAAATCTTTTTTTGTTTGATCCAAGTGACTGTTTAAGTTAAAACCAACTAAAATTATGTAGTTTAAATTAGATTATCATAATAAGACATCTGAATTTACAATATCTCTTCAGATAAGCAAAATAAAACAAGTTTTGTAAATTTTACATATTGATCAATTATTTTCTGATGGAAAAGAGTTTTAGGCTCAAAACACAATAAAATCGTTGTTTTTGTTTCAATATAGAGCATTTACACTACTAATTTAACAACCAAACTACGTGTTTGGGAGAAAAATGAAATATTTTTAATTAACCTGCACATCAAACCCAAATCTTTTTTTGTTTGATCCAAGTGACTGTTTAAGTTAAAACCAACTAAAATTATGTAGTTTAAATTAGATTATCATAATAAGACATCTGAATTTACAATATCTCTTCAGATAAGCAAAATAAAATAAGTTTTGTAAATTTTACATATTGAACGATTATTTTCTGATGGGAAGAGTTTTAGGCTCAAAACACAATAAAATCGTTGTTTTTGTTTTAATATAGAGCATTTACACTACTAATTTAACAATCAAACTATGCGTTTGGGAGAAAAATGAAATATTTTTAATTAACCTGCACATCAAACCCAAATCTTTTTTTGTTTGATCCAAGTGACTGTTTAGGTTAAAACCAACTAAAATTATGTATTTTAAATTAGATTATCTTAATAAGACATCTGAATTTACAATATCTCTTCAGATAAGCAAAATAAAACAAGTTTTGTAAATTTTACATATTGAACGATTATTTTCTGATGGGAAAAAGTTTTTGGCTCAAAACACAATAAAATCGTTGTTTTTGTTTTAATATAGAGCATTTACACCACTAATTTAACAACCAAACTACGCGTTTGGGAGAAAAATGAAATATTTTTAATTAACCTGCACATCAAACCCAAATCTTTTTTTGTTTGATCCAAGTGACTGTTTAAGTTAAAATTAACTAAAATTATGTATTTTAAATTAGATTATCATAATAAGACATCTGAATTTACAATATCTCTTCAGATAAGCAAAATAAAACAAGTTTTGTAAATTTTACATATTGAACGATTATTTTCTGATGGGAAAGAGTTTTAGTCTCAAAACACAATAAAATCTTTGTTTTTATTTTAATATAGAGCATTTACAATACTAATTTAACAACCAAACTACGTGTTTGGGAGAAAAATGAAATATTTTTAATTAACCTGCACATCGAACCCAAATCTTTTTTTGTTTGATCCAAGTGACTGTTTAAGTTAAAACCAACTAAAATTATGCACTTTAAATTAGATTATCATAATAAGACATCTGAATTTACAATATCTCTTCAGATAAGCAAAATAAAACAAGTTTTGTAAATTTTACATATTGATCGATTATTTTCTGATGGAAAAGAGTTTTAGGCTCAAAACACAATAAAATCGTTGTTTTTGTTTTAATATAGAGCATTTACACCACTAATTTAACAACCAAACTACGCGTTTGGGAGAAAAATGAAATATTTTTAATTAACCTGCACATCAAACCCAAATCTTTTTTTGTTTTATCCAAGTGACTGTTTAAGTTAAAACCAACTAAAATTATGTATTTTAAATTAGATTATCATAATAAGACATCTGAATTTACAATATCTCTTCAGATAAGCAAAATAAAACAAGTTTTGTAAATTTTACATATTGAACGATTATTTTCTGATGGGAAAGATTTTTAGGCTCAAAACACAATAAAATCGTTGTTTTTGTTTCAATATAGATCATTTACACTACTAATTTAACAACCAAACTACGTGTTTGGGAGAAAAATGAAATATTTTTAATTAACCTGCACATCAAACCCAAATCTTTTTTTGTTTGATCCAAGTGACTGTTTAAGTTAAAACCAACTAAAATGATGTAGTTTAAATTAGATTATCATAATAAGACATCTGAATTTACAATATCTCTTCAGATAAGCAAAATAAAACAAGTTTTGTAAATTTTACATATTGAACGATTATTTTTTGATGGTAAAGAGTTTTATGCTCAAAACACAATAAAATCGTTGTTTTTGTTTCAATATAGAGCATTTACACCACTAATTTAACAACCAAACTACACGTTTGGGAGAAAAATGAAATATTTTTAATTAACCTGCACATCAAACCCAAATCTTTTTTTGTTTGATCCAAGTGACTGTTTAAGTTAAAACCAACTAAAATTATGTAGTTTAAATTAGATTATCATAATAAGACATCTGAATGTACAATATCTCTTCAGATAAGCAAAATAAAACAAGTTTTGTTAATTTTACATATTGATCGATTATTTTCTGATGGGAAAGAGTTTTAAGCTCAAAACACAATAAAATCGTTGTTTTTGTTTCAATATAGAGCATTTACACTACTAATTTAACAACCAAACTACGTGTTTGGGAGAAAAATGAAATATTTTTAATTAACCTGCACATCAAACCTAAATCTTTTTTTGTTTGATCCAAGTGACTGTTTAAATTAAAACCAACTAAAATTATGTAGTTTAAATTAGATTATCATAATAAGACATCTCTTCAGATAAGCAAAATAAAATAAGTTTTGTAAATTTTTGTAAATTTTACATATTGAACGATTATTTTCTGATGGGAAGAGTTTTACGCTCAAAACACAATAAAATCGTTGTTTTTATTTTAATATAGAGCATTTACACCACTAATTTAACAACCAAACTACGCGTTTGGGAGAAAAATGAAATATTTTTAATTAACCTGCACATCGAACCCAAATCTTTTTTTGTTTGATCCAAGTGACTGTTTAAGTTAAAACCAACTAAAATTATGTAGTTTAAATTAGATTATCATAATAAGACATCTGAATTTACAATATCTCTTCAGATAAGCAAAATAAAACAAGTTTTGTAAATTTTACATATTGATCGATTATTTTCTGATGGAAAAGAGTTTTAGGCTCAAAACACAACAAAATCTTTGTTTTTATTTTAATATAGAGCATTTACACCACTAATTTAACAACCAAACTACGTGTTTGGGAGAAAAATGAAATATTTTTAATTAACCTGTACATCAAACCCAAATCTTTTTTTGTTTGATCCAAGTGACTGTTTAAGTTAAAACCAACTAAAATGATGTAGTTTAAATTAGATTATCATAATAAGACATCTGAATTTACAATATCTCTTCAGATAAGCAAAATAAAACAAGTTTTGTTAATTTTACATATTGATCGATTATTTTCTGATGGAAAAGAGTTTTAAGCTCAAAACACAATAAAATCGTTGTTTTTGTTTTAATATAGAGCATTTACACTACTAATTTAACAATCAAACTACGCGTTTGAAAGAAAAATGAAATATTTTTAATTAACCTGCACATCAAACCCAAATCTTTTTTTGTTTGATCCAAGTGACTGTTTAAGTTAAAACCAACTAAAATTATGTAGTTTAAATTAGATTATCATAATAAGACATCTGAATTTACAATATCTCTTCAGATAAGCAAAATAAAACAAGTTTTGTTAATTTTACATATTGATCGATTATTTTCTGATGGGAAAGAGTTTTAAGCTCAAAACACAATAAAATCGTTGTTTTTGTTTCAATATAGAGCATTTACACCACTAATTTAACAACCAAACTACACGTTTGGGAGAAAAATGAAATATTTTTAATTAACCTGTACATCAAACCCAAATCTTTTTTTGTTTGATCCAAGTGACTGTTTAAGTTAAAACCAACTAAAATTATGTAGTTTAAATTAGATTATCATAATAAGACATCTGAATTTACAATATCTCTTCAGATAAGCAAAATAAAACAAGTTTTGTAAATTTTACATATTGAACGATTATTTTTTGATGGTAAAGAGTTTTATGCTCAAAACACAATAAAATCGTTGTTTTTGTTTCAATATAGAGCATTTACACCACTAATTTAACAACCAAACTACACGTTTGGGAGAAAAATGAAATATTTTTAATTAACCTGCACATCAAACCCAAATCTTTTTTTGTTTGATCCAAGTGACTGTTTAAGTTAAAACCAACTAAAATTATGTAGTTTAAATTAGATTATCATAATAAGACATCTGAATTTACAATATCTCTTCAGATAAGCAAAATAAAACAAGTTTTGTTAATTTTACATATTGATCGATTATTTTCTGATGGGAAAGAGTTTTAAGCTCAAAACACAATAAAATCGTTGTTTTTGTTTCAATATAGAGCATTTACACTACTAATTTAACAACCAAACTACGTGTTTGGGAGAAAAATGAAATATTTTTAATTAACCTGCACATCAAACCTAAATCTTTTTTTGTTTGATCCAAGTGACTGTTTAAATTAAAACCAACTAAAATTATGTAGTTTAAATTAGATTATCATAATAAGACATCTCTTCAGATAAGCAAAATAAAATAAGTTTTGTAAATTTTTGTAAATTTTACATATTGAACGATTATTTTCTGATGGGAAGAGTTTTACGCTCAAAACACAATAAAATCGTTGTTTTTATTTTAATATAGAGCATTTACACCACTAATTTAACAACCAAACTACGCGTTTGGGAGAAAAATGAAATATTTTTAATTAACCTGCACATCGAACCCAAATCTTTTTTTGTTTGATCCAAGTGACTGTTTAAGTTAAAACCAACTAAAATTATGTAGTTTAAATTAGATTATCATAATAAGACATCTGAATTTACAATATCTCTTCAGATAAGCAAAATAAAACAAGTTTTGTAAATTTTACATATTGATCGATTATTTTCTGATGGAAAAGAGTTTTAGGCTCAAAACACAACAAAATCTTTGTTTTTATTTTAATATAGAGCATTTACACCACTAATTTAACAACCAAACTACGTGTTTGGGAGAAAAATGAAATATTTTTAATTAACCTGTACATCAAACCCAAATCTTTTTTTGTTTGATCCAAGTGACTGTTTAAGTTAAAACCAACTAAAATGATGTAGTTTAAATTAGATTATCATAATAAGACATCTGAATTTACAATATCTCTTCAGATAAGCAAAATAAAACAAGTTTTGTTAATTTTACATATTGATCGATTATTTTCTGATGGAAAAGAGTTTTAAGCTCAAAACACAATAAAATCGTTGTTTTTGTTTTAATATAGAGCATTTACACTACTAATTTAACAATCAAACTACGCGTTTGAAAGAAAAATGAAATATTTTTAATTAACCTGCACATCAAACCCAAATCTTTTTTTGTTTGATCCAAGTGACTGTTTAAGTTAAAACCAACTAAAATTATGTAGTTTAAATTAGATTATCATAATAAGACATCTGAATTTACAATATCTCTTCAGATAAGCAAAATAAAACAAGTTTTGTTAATTTTACATATTGATCGATTATTTTCTGATGGGAAAGAGTTTTAAGCTCAAAACACAATAAAATCGTTGTTTTTGTTTCAATATAGAGCATTTACACCACTAATTTAACAACCAAACTACACGTTTGGGAGAAAAATGAAATATTTTTAATTAACCTGTACATCAAACCCAAATCTTTTTTTGTTTGATCCAAGTGACTGTTTAAGTTAAAACCAACTAAAATTATGTAGTTTAAATTAGATTATCATAATAAGACATCTGAATTTACAATATCTCTTCAGATAAGCAAAATAAAACAAGTTTTGTAAATTTTACATATTGAACGATTATTTTTTGATGGTAAAGAGTTTTATGCTCAAAACACAATAAAATCGTTGTTTTTGTTTCAATATAGAGCATTTACACCACTAATTTAACAACCAAACTACGTGTTTGGGAGAAAAATGAAATATTTTTAATTAACCTGTACATCAAACCCAAATCTTTTTTTGTTTGATCCAAGTGACTGTTTAAGTTAAAACCAACTAAAATGATGTAGTTTAAATTAGATTATCATAATAAGACATCTGAATTTACAATATCTCTTCAGATAAGCAAAATAAAACAAGTTTTGTAAATTTTACATATTGAACGATTATTTTATGATGGTAAAGAGTTTTATGCTCAAAACACAATAAAATCGTTGTTTTTGTTTCAATATAGAGCATTTACACCACTAATTTAACAACCAAACTACACGTTTGGGAGAAAAATGAAATATTTTTAATTAACCTGCACATCAAACCCAAATCTTTTTTTGTTTGATCCAAGTGACTGTTTAAGTTAAAACCAACTAAAATTATGTAGTTTAAATTAGATTATCATAATAAGACATCTGAATTTACAATATCTCTTCAGATAAGCAAAATAAAACAAGTTTTGTTAACTTTACATATTGATCGATTATTTTCTGATGGAAAAGAGTTTTAAGCTCAAAACACAATAAAATCGTTGTTTTTGTTTTAATATAGAGCATTTACACTACTAATTTAACAATCAAACTACGCGTTTGAAAGAAAAATGAAATATTTTTAATTAACCTGCACATCAAACCCAAATCTTTTTTTGTTTGATCCAAGTGACTGTTTAAGTTAAAACCAACTAAAATTATGTAGTTTAAATTAGATTATCATAATAAGACATCTGAATTTACAATATCTCTTCAGATAAGCAAAATAAAATAAGTTTTGTAAATTTTACATATTGAACGATTATTTTCTGATGGGAAGAGTTTTAGGCTCAAAACACAATAAAATCGTTGTTTTTGTTTTAATATAGAGCATTTACACTACTAATTTAACAATCAAACTATGCGTTTGGGAGAAAAATGAAATATTTTTAATTAACCTGCACATCAAACCCAAATCTTTTTTTGTTTGATCCAAGTGACTGTTTAGGTTAAAACCAACTAAAATTATGTATTTTAAATTAGATTATCTTAATAAGACATCTGAATTTACAATATCTCTTCAGATAAGCAAAATAAAACAAGTTTTGTAAATTTTACATATTGAACGATTATTTTCTGATGGGAAAGAGTTTTTGGCTCAAAACACAATAAAATCGTTGTTTTTGTTTTAATATAGAGCATTTACACCACTAATTTAACAACCAAACTACGCGTTTGGGAGAAAAATGAAATATTTTCAATTAACCTGCACATCAAATCCAAATCTTTTTTTGTTTGATCCAAGTGACTGTTTAAGTTAAAATTAACTAAAATTATGTATTTTAAATTAGATTATCATAATAAGACATCTGAATTTACAATATCTCTTCAGATAAGCAAAATAAAACAAGTTTTGTAAATTTTACATATTGAACGATTATTTTCTGATGGGAAAGAGTTTTAGGCTCAAAACACAATAAAATCTTTGTTTTTATTTTAATATAGAGCATTTACAATACTAATTTAACAACCAAACTACGTGTTTGGGAGAAAAATGAAATATTTTTAATTAACCTGCACATCGAACCCAAATCTTTTTTTGTTTGATCCAAGTGACTGTTTAAGTTAAAACCAACTAAAATTATGCACTTTAAATTAGATTATCATAATAAGACATCTGAATTTACAATATCTCTTCAGATAAGCAAAATAAAACAAGTTTTGTAAATTTTACATATTGATCGATTATTTTCTGATGGAAAGGAGTTTTAGGCTCAAAACACAATAAAATCGTTGTTTTTGTTTTAATATAGAGCATTTACACCACTAATTTAACAACCAAACTACGCGTTTGGGAGAAAAATGAAATATTTTTAATTAACCTGCACATCAAACCCAAATCTTTTTTTGTTTGATCCAAGTGACTGTTTAAGTTAAAACCAACTAAAATTATGTAGTTTAAATTAGATTATCATAATAAGACATCTGAATTTACAATATCTCTTCAGATAAGCAAAATAAAACAAGTTTTGTAAATTTTACATATTGAACGATTATTTTCTGATGGAAAAGAGTTTTAGGCTCAAAACACAATAAAATCGTTGTTTTTGTTTCAATATAGATCATTTACACTACTAATTTAACAACCAAACTACGTGTTTGGGAGAAAAATGAAATATTTTTAATTAACCTGCACATCAAACCCAAATCTTTTTTTGTTTGATCCAAGTGACTGTTTAAGTTAAAACCAACTAAAATGATGTAGTTTAAATTAGATTATCATAATAAGACATCTGAATTTACAATATCTCTTCAGATAAGCAAAATAAAACAAGTTTTGTAAATTTTACATATTGAACGATTATTTTTTGATGGTTAAGAGTTTTAGGCTCAAAACACAATAAAATCGTTGTTTTTGTTTCAATATAGAGCATTTACACCACTAATTTAACAACCAAACTACGTGTTTGGGAGAAAAATGAAATATTTTTAATTAACCTGTACATCAAACCCAAATCTTTTTTTGTTTGATCCAAGTGACTGTTTAAGTTAAAACCAACTAAAATTATGTAGTTTAAATTAGATTATCATAATAAGACATCTGAATTTACAATATCTCTTCAGATAAGCAAAATAAAACAAGTTTTGTAAATTTTACATATTGAACGATTACTTTCTGATGGAAAAGAGTTTTAGGCTCAAAACACAATAAAATCGTTGTTTTTGTTTCAATATAGATCATTTACACTACTAATTTAACAACCAAACTACGTGTTTGGGAGAAAAATGAAATATTTTTAATTAACCTGCACATCAAACCCAAATCTTTTTTTGTTTGATCCAAGTGACTGTTTAAGTTAAAACCAACTAAAATTATGTAGTTTAAATTAGATTATCATAATAAGACATCTGAATTTACAATATCTCTTCAGATAAGCAAAATAAAACAAGTTTTGTAAATTTTACATATTGATCGATTATTTTCTCATGGAAAAGAGTTTTAGGCTCAAAACACAATAAAATCGTTGTTTTTGTTTCAATATAGAGCATTTACACTACTAATTTAACAACCAAACTACGTGTTTGGGAGAAAAATGAAATATTTTTAATTAACCTGCACATCAAACCCAAATCTTTTTTTGTTTGATCCAAGTGACTGTTTAAGTTAAAACCAACTAAAATTATGTAGTTTAAATTAGATTATCATAATAAGACATCTGAATTTACAATATCTCTTCAGATAAGCAAAATAAAACAAGTTTTGTAAATTTTACATATTGAACGATTATTTTCTGATGGGAAGAGTTTTAGGCTCAAAACACAATAAAATCGTTGTTTTTGTTTTAATATAGAGCATTTACACAACTAATTTAACAATCAAACTACGCGTTTGGGAGAAAAATGAAATATTTTTAATTAACCTGCACATCAAACCCAAATCATTTTTTGTTTGATCCAAGTGACTGTTTAGGTTAAAACCAACTAAAATTATGTAGTTTAAATTAGATTATCATAATAAGACATCTGAATTTACAATATCTCTTCAGATAAGCAAAATAAAACAAGTTTTGTAAATTTTACATATTGATCGATTATTTTCTCATGGAAAAGAGTTTTAGGCTCAAAACACAATAAAATCGTTGTTTTTGTTTCAATATAGAGCATTTACACTACTAATTTAACAACCAAACTACGTGTTTGGGAGAAAAATGAAATATTTTTAATTAACCTGCACATCAAACCCAAATCTTTTTTTGTTTGATCCAAGTGACTGTTTAAGTTAAAACCAACTAAAATTATGTATTTTAAATTAGATTATCATAATAAGACATCTGAATTTACAATATCTCTTCAGATAAGCAAAATAAAACAAGTTTTGTAAATTTTACATATTGAACGATTATTTTCTGATGGGAAGAGTTTTAGGCTCAAAACACAATAAAATCGTTGTTTTTGTTTTAATATAGAGCATTTACACAACTAATTTAACAATCAAACTACGCGTTTGGGAGAAAAATGAAATATTTTTAATTAACCTGCACATCAAACCCAAATCATTTTTTGTTTGATCCAAGTGACTGTTTAGGTTAAAACCAACTAAAATTATGTATTTTAAATTAGATTATCTTAATAAGACATCTGAATTTACAGTATCTCTTCAGATAAGCAAAATAAAACAAGTTTTGTAAATTTTACATATTGAACGATTATTTTCTGATGGGAAAGAGTTTTTGGCTCAAAACACAATAAAATCGTTGTTTTTGTTTTAATATAGAGCATTTACATTACTAATTTAACAACCAAACTACGCGTTTGGGAAAAAATGAAATATTTTTAATTAACCTGCACATCAAACCCAAATCTTTTTTTGTTTGATCCAAGTGACTGTTTAAGTTAAAACCAACTAAAATTATGTATTTTAAATTAGATTATCATAATAAGACATCTGAATTTACAATATCTCTTCATATAAGCAAAATAAAACAAGTTTTGTAAATTTTACATATTGATCGATTATTTTCTGATGGAAAAGAGTTTTAGGCTCAAAACACAATAAAATCGTTGTTTTTGTTTCAATATAGAGCATTTACACTACTAATTTAACAACCAAACTACGTGTTTGGGAGAAAAATGAAATATTTTTAATTAACCTGCACATCAAACCCAAATCTTTTTTTGTTTGATCCAAGTGACTGTTTAAGTTAAAACCAACTAAAATTATGCACTTTAAATTAGATTATCATAATAAGACATCTGAATTTACAATATCTCTTCAGATAAGCAAAATAAAACAAGTTTTGTAAATTTTACATATTGATCGATTATTTTCTGATGGAAAAGAGTTTTAGGCTCAAAACACAATAAAATCGTTGTTTTTGTTTTAATATAGAGCATTTACACCACTAATTTAACAACCAAACTACGCGTTTGGGAGAAAAATGAAATATTTTTAATTAACCTGCACATCAAACCCAAATCTTTTTTTGTTTGATCCAAGTGACTGTTTAAGTTAAAACCAACTAAAATTATGTATTTTTAATTAGATTATCATAATAAGACATCTGAATTTACAATATCTCTTTAGATAAGCAAAATAAAACAAGTTTTCTAAATTTTACATTGAACGATTATTTTCTGATGGGAAAGAGTTTTAGGCTCAAAACACAATAAAATCGTTGTTTTTGTTTTAATATAGAGCATTTACACCACTAATTTAACAACCAAACTACGCGTTTGGGAGAAAAATGAAATATTTTTAATTAACCTGCACATCAAACCCAAATCTTTTTTTGTTTGATCCAAGTGACTGTTTAAGTTAAAACCAACTAAAATTATGTATTTTTAATTAGATTATCATAATAAGACATCTGAATTTACAATATCTCTTTAGATAAGCAAAATAAAACAAGTTTTGTAAATTTTACATTGAACGATTATTTTCTGATGGGAAAGAGTTTTAGGCTTAAAACACAATAAAATCGTTGTTTTTGTTTTATTATATAGCATTTACACCACTAATTTAACAACCAAACTACGCGTTTGGGAGAAAAATGAAATATTTTTAATTAACCTGCACATCAAACCCAAATCTTTTTTTGTTTGATCCAAGTGACTGTTTAAGTTAAAACCAACTAAAATTATGTATTTTAAATTAGATTATCATAATAAGACATCTGAATTTACAATATCTCTTTAGATAAGCAAAATAAAACAAGTTTTGTAAATTGTACATATTGAACGATTATTTTCTGATGAAAAAGAGTTTTAGGCTCAAAACACAATAAAATCGTTGTTGTTGTATCAATATAGAGCATTTACACTACTAATTTAACAATCAAACTGTGTGTTTGGGAGATAAACGAAATATTTATACCCGTTACTCGTAGAGTAAAAGGGTATACTAGATTCGTGCAAAAGTATGTAACAGCTAGAAGGAAGCGTTTCCGACCCCATAAAGTATATATATTCTTGATCAGGGTCACTAGCCGAGTCGATCTAGCCATGTCCGTCTGTCCGTCTGTCCGTCTGTCCGTCTGTATGAACGCTGAGATCTCAGAAACTACAAAAGCTAGAAGGTTGAGATTTCCCACACATATTCTTTGGCTTCCTACGCAGCGCAAGTTTATTTTAGCCGAGCGCCACGCCCCCTCTAACGCCCACAATCGCCCACTAACGATTTTAAAATGGGTCCTGCGCCCACACCTTTAAAGATTTCCTAGAAGTATAAATGCAATTTTGTTGTGTATATTTATACCTATCGAAATGTAGAAGACATTTTTCAAATCGGACCATTCATTAAAAAGTTATACGCTTTATAAATTGTCAACATATATCTATCTCCCTCGCACTCCCTTTAGCTGAGTTACGATTATTAGTCGGGACACCAACCCGACACAGCGTTCGCACTCCCTTTAGCTGAGTAACGGGTATTAGATAGTCGGGACACCAACCCGACTATAGCGTTCTCTCTTGTTTTAATTAACCTGCACACCAACCCAAATCTTTTTTTGTTTGATCCAAGTGACTTTTTGAGTTAAAACCAACTAAAATTATGTATTTTAAATTAGATTATCATAATAAGACATCTGAATTTACAATATCTCTTCATATAAGCAAAATAAAACAAGTTTTGTAAATTGCACATATGGAACGATTATTTTCTGATGGGAAAGAGTTTTAGGCTCAAAACACAATAAAATCCTTGTTTTTGTTTTAATATAGAGCATTTACACCACTAATTTAACAACCAAACTACGCGTTTGGGAGAAAAATGAAATATTTTTTTAACCTGCACATCGAACCCAAATCTTTTTTTGTTTGATCCAAGTGACTGTTTAAGTTAAAACCAACTAAAATTATGTATTTTAAATTAGATTATCATAATAAGACATCTGAATTTACAATATCTCTTCATATAAGCAAAATAAAACAAGTTTTGTAAATTTTACATATTGAACGATTATTTTCTGATGGGAAAGAGTTTTAGGCTCAAAACACAATAAAATCCTTGTTTTTGTTTCAATATAGAGCATTTACAACACTAATTTAACAACCAAACTACGCGTTTGGGAGAAAAATGAAATATTTTTTTTAACCTGCACATCGAACCCAAATCTTTTTTTGTTTGATCCAAGTGACTGTTGTTATGGTCTGCCAAAAATAAAGAAAATAAACCTATACAAAATCAAAACATACCAAACGACCGCGTACCTGGGTTAGAGAGGAGCAACAGATGCCGATACTAGGGATGGCCTGGGAATGGAGAACTGGTTCCGGAGTCGTGCTGGTTCGTGGCGGAACTAGTAGAATAGTGGGCTTAAGCTAGGTTTAAATTTCGGAAAACTCTCTCTCGAAAATGCAATTGAGCCGACTTACAAGAAGGGCAACTAAAGGGCAAATCAGAACCATCTAGAAGCTGAGAAAGAGTAGTCGTGTCTCTGGGAAAAAAATTCCAAAGTGAGAGTGCAAGTTTTAGAGAGAAAAATGTAATTTAAAGTGGTTTTTGTGTTCGCAGCTTCCGGCGCCAAATTCGAAATCTGGGAGTCTGCGAGGAAAGGAAGAAAACTGAGAGAAAACGAGTGGAAATTTGAGTATCGCCGCCCACATCTGGTTGGTGCCAGGTTTTTTTATTTTAAGTTTAGTTTTAAAGTTAATAAAACCACGATTAATCAACTATAACCACCAACTACAAACTACAAACTACGAATCTACTTCTACTAAATTAAAATACTAATGTAACCCCATATATATATATATATTATTTATTCATTTATTTATACTTATAACTATTTATTCAAGTGTGATGTAATCGTCCCTGTGGTACCCAGGTTAGGGAATTGTGAAGTTAAATGAATGTTATTTATATGAATTTTGTGAATTAAAAGGGAAAAGAAAATGAGCGAGTAGAGTGTTAAAATGGGGTGAGGTGACGCAAAACAGACCCAGTATCCAGTGTCGGGGAGTTGCTTAAAAGAGGCAGCAGCTCAAGGATGGGAGGGCATATTCCGCGGCCATCAACAGCAGGTCCGCAGTCCTTGTTTCCTTTCATTTTTAAAGTGTCATCAAGTCTGAAGAAAATAAATTATTACTGTGTGCCGACAAATCCAACTATCGAGGTCATACTCACACTTGAGAAATCCGATGGCTAGCCGGAATCCGATGGTTGGATCACCAAAATAAGTCGAGACATAACAGAGTGGCGCCCAAAGAAAACATAATAAAAAGACAGAAAAAAAGAAAAGAAAGAGAATCTCCGGCTGGTCCTCGACAACTGGTGGTGGTCCTGCATAATTGCTACCAAGAGCAAATCGTAGAAGTCCCACTAAGAGGCGAGAGACGCAGCCACGTAGGATGATCGCTGAGATGCCCACGACCGGGACCCCGACAGGAGGCAGAAATATCCTGGTTCGGCGCGGCCCATCAAGGGCGTCGGAAGAAGAAGTCTATGAACACCTATAAAGACGGCGAAAAGTCAGAATCAACCAAAAGGTGATCAGGTTCGGTAGCTTACAACATCCAGCGGTCGTGGTCCTTGTGGAAAAGGTTGCGGAAAGCAACACACATGTAGTCCGGCCAAAGAAGGTGAAAGCTGCTGAAAAGAAACAAGAAGGATTAGGAATATGAAAGTACAGTGGGCTGGGTAAAATATTCGTCACTCACCCTACCTAGCAGACAAAAGAGAAAAACAGAAAAGTTAAGAAAAAGAAGGGAAGAAAAGATATGTCAGAAAGCGAAAGAAACAGGCAGACATTCAATAGAAAAATTAGAAGAAGTTTAGAGTTTTTTTTGAACCGCGGATCCGAAATAATGACTCCGCCAGCTACACGTTCCCAAGCCAATCAGAAAGTGAACCGAGACATAAAGGATATCACTCCTCCCCAGGGGTTTATGATGGATGGTAGCGCAGCCTTTGAGATCAGCGACCAGCAGGATATGACGGGAGCAGTGGGGGGCGTGGAAGCACATATTAGCGACGGAGTTCCCCGCGGCGACCAACACAATCTCACTAGCGATGAGGAAGGGAAGAGTCCTGTGCATTTAGGTAAAGAAATAGAGTCAGCCATTAATTTAGCTCTATTACAAGCTCATGAAACTTACCGTAAAGCGGCGTCCATTGAGGTCTCTGCTTTCCAGAAGCAAATGCAACAGGAGAATGAATATCTGCAGGCGATGCTGAGCCTCCGATCCCAGTTGGACATCAACATGTCCGACCACGACCTAATAAGGACAATTAAAGTAAACATCAGAGACGGGATATCGAGGATAATATATCCGATGTGGTTAACTAACCTGGAACAGCTGAGGGAGGAATGCCACGAAGCCGAGAGGGTTTTGGCCAATCGCTGGTCGCGCACATCCGGGATGCAAGAGCACCAGAGACCACCGAGGGAGAAGCACCAGGTTCACGAGGCATACATATCACAGGAGCCAGACGAGGACTCTGAGTTTGTAGAGGCCATTTCCCGGGGCAGAGAAGGCGGAGCGCAAAGTACGTTGGTCTGCTACAATTGCTCTATGCCGGGACACACGTATTACACGTGCGACTCGGAGGTCCTTAATAAGTTCTGCTACCGATGCGGGCGACAGGGAGTACGATTTACTCGGTGTCCGAAATGTCAGGCGGGAAACGCGAGATGGAGCTTGACGCAACCGGAGGAGTCCCGCTCCCATCCCAAGACGACAAATTAACTGCCTCCGAGGATCTGAAATATATGTTAAAAGATAAATATAAGTCAGTGTGTAAGAAGATATTAATAAATAAAAATAAAAACAAGGTAAATATAGGAACAAAATACGTGGCCAGACCGATTGAAGAAAGGGAACGCGACTATCAGCAGGCAAGGGAAAGGATATTTGGAGAACCAAGGGGAGATAGCCATTCCCGCAAGTCGGCGAGGATAATCCGAGCCCGGAGGCGTTACCAACAACGAAAACAGGAACGAAGAGAGGTCTGCACAGCTATAATATCAGCAGCTACGACGGAAAACCGAGCGTTCGCCGAGGTATTGGTTGCAAATCATCCAATGCAGGGGCTACTTGACACGGGAGCATCGAAGAGCATCCTAGGAGACGGGTGTATGGACCTGGTAAAGCGGCTGGAACTAGAAGTATTGAAAGTGAGATCTACAGTACAGACAGCAGGCGGGGCAACACACCGGATAGCGGGTCGCATAGAGGTGGACGTTTGCTATAAACAGGAAACTCACCGCATATCATTGCTCCTATGTCCCTCACTGCGGCAAAAACTATACTTGGGAATAGACTTTTGGCGGAAATTTTCATTAGCTCCGGACGTCGTAGGGGTAGGTGAATTGTCGTCGATTGAGAATGAGTTCCATGTTACGAGCGAACCGGTAGAACCACACATCCTGTCTGAGGAAGAGAAAACACAGTTGGAGTTAGTGCAAGATAAGTTTCTAACTTACGAAAGACACGGCATGGGACTGACGGAATTGGAAACGCATTCCATACAACTGGAGGCAGGAACAGTCCCAGTAAAGGAAAGGTTCTATCCGGTGTCACCAAAAGTCCAGGAATTGCTCTATGCGGAAGTAGACGAAATGTTGCGATTAGGTGTAATCGAGACTAGTGAAAGCCCTTGGAACAATAGAGTTACTCTGGTCCAAAAACCTGGGAAAAACCGGTTATGCTTAGATGCGAGGAAACTCAATAAGGTAACGATCAAGGATGCTTACCCATTGCAGAATATAGAGTCGATTCTGAGCCGAGTGGATGAAACCATTTACATTAGCAGTGTGGATTTAAAGCATGCGTTCTGGCAAATTGAGCTGGACCAAAAAAGTAGGGAGTACACTGCATTCACCATCCCGGGAAGGCCGTTGTATCAATTTCGGAGGATGCCGTTTGGTTTATGTAACGCTGCTCAACGGCTATGTCGACTCATGGACCGGGTCATCCCTCAGAAGCTCAGGAGCAACGTCTTTGTGTACCTAGACGATCTGTTGATTATTTCGAAAACGTTCAAGGATCATATGCGGATACTTACCGAGGTGGCCAAGAGCTTACAAAACGCCAACCTCACGATCGGGCTACACAAATCCAAGTTCTGCTTCCGATTCCTTAAGTATCTGGGTTTTGTGATCGGAGAGGGCTCCTTGAGGACAGATCCGGGGAAGATTCAGGCAATAGCCAAGATCCCAGTGCCAAAGAATGTGAGACAGTTGAGGAGTTTCCTAGGAACAGCTGGATGGTACAGGCGGTTCATTCGAGGTTTTTCAGATGTATCGGCACCTCTAACGGACTGTTTGAAGTCAAAGACGAAGTTCAAGTGGACACCTGCAGCAGAAGAGGGATTTAACAAACTAAAAACAGCACTCACCTCAGCTCCAGTGCTGATACATCCAGATTTTCAGAGCAGATTCTTCGTCCAATGCGACGCGAGCCATGTGGGTATTGGTGCGGTTCTCTTCCAAAAGGATGTGAATGGAAATGTGAGACCGATAGCGTTTTACTCTCAGAAGCTGCGAGGAGCTCAATTGAACTATACGGTGACAGAAAAAGAGTGCTTAGCCGCAGTGAAAGCTGTGAATAGATTTCGCCCATATATAGAACTCTTACCCTTCACAGTCATCACCGATCATTCCAGTCTTCAATGGCTCATGACGCTAAAAGACCTAAACGGACGATTGGCGCGGTGGTCGTTGGCGTTACAGGCATATGATTTCCAAATAGAGCACCGGAAGGGGAAAGATAACGTGGTGGCAGACATGTTGTCCCGTATCCCGGAGGTAGAAGCCATTGAGGTGTTCGATTTTGAAACCATTGAATTCGAAAGTCCCGAGTATCTGGAAAGAATCCAAACGGTGAAGGAAAATTCGGAGCAGTTTCCAGATTTAGTGGTGGAAGACGGCCTCTTGCTCAAGCGAGTAGAATTTGTGACCGGGGACACACAGGAATTTCCGTGGAAGCTGTGGATTCCGGAAGCATTAACAAATACCTTAATCCAGCAAGCACACGACAGCGATACCGCGATGCACGGAGGCATAGGTCGCACGCTTAACAGGCTTAGGCAGTTCTACTACTGGCCCAAGATGGCAATCCAGGTGAAAAACTATGTAAGAGTCTGCAACATCTGCAAGGAAACCAAACACACAACCCAGATGACTAGGCCGAAAATGGGCAAACAAACAATCACCTCACGACCCATGCAGCAGCTGTATATGGATTTCCTGGGAAAATATCCACGGTCGAAAAGGGGCAACTGCTACATATTGGTAGTGCTGGATCATCTGACGAAGTTTGTTTGGTTAAAAGCAATGCCAAAAGCGACAGCAGACGCAGTCGTCAGATATCTGGAGTCGGAAATATGGCAGGAGTTTGGTGTTCCAGAGATAATACTCACCGACAACGGAGTCCAATTTGTAGCAAGCCGGTTTCAAAGTTTCCTGGAGAAGTATCAAATTCGTCATAAGAGGACCGGCAGGTATGCTCCACAGTCGAATGCCTCAGAGCGCGTGAACCAATCCGTACTTGCGGCTATTAGGATCCATGTAGGGGAAGACCACACACGTTGGGATGACAAGATAGTCGAGATTCAAGGTTCTCTGCGAAGTGCCGTCCACAATAGCACTGGTGTCTCCCCATACTTTGCCATGTTTGGCCAACACATGTTCCTGAGCGGGCAGGATTATAGGATAGCCCGAAAACTAGACGCCGTAAACGACGCCCAGATACAGAGTCTATCTCGAACGGATCGGCTTCAACTAATAAGAGAAAAGGTAACAGAACGCATTAATGAAACATATGAGAGATCAGCCAAACAATATAATAGAAGAGCTAAAGAAATCAAGTACCTACCTGGCCAAGAAATCTTTAAGCGAAACTTCATCCTCAGCGATTTCAAGAACAACATAAATGCCAAGTTTTGTCGCAAATACTCTAAGTGCCGCATAGTAAGACCCGTAGGGAATAACCTATATGAGCTGGAAACATTACAAGGGAAACGATTGGGAGTATTTCATGCGAAAGATTTGAAACAATAATTGCAGCATAGGTACATACACACGTGCAAATACGTACCCAATTAATGGCCCGGCTAACCCTTTCAAAGCGGCAGGACGAATATATCTCAGGGCGTGGGCGTGGCCTGCGTTGGGCTACTGGCAGCCTCAATTGTACTCCTGTTCCATTGACAAGTAAACGAAACCGTAGTGTGGTGTTATGGTCTGCCAAAAATAAAGAAAATAAACCTATACAAAATCAAAACATACCAAACGACCGCGTACCTGGGTTAGAGAGGAGCAACAGATGCCGATACTAGGGATGGCCTGGGAATGGAGAACTGGTTCCGGAGTCGTGCTGGTTCGTGGCGGAACTAGTAGAATAGTGGGCTTAAGCTAGGTTTAAATTTCGGAAAACTCTCTCTCGAAAATGCAATTGAGCCGACTTACAAGAAGGGCAACTAAAGGGCAAATCAGAACCATCTAGAAGCTGAGAAAGAGTAGTCGTGTCTCTGGGAAAAAAATTCCAAAGTGAGAGTGCAAGTTTTAGAGAGAAAAATGTAATTTAAAGTGGTTTTTGTGTTCGCAGCTTCCGGCGCCAAATTCGAAATCTGGGAGTCTGCGAGGAAAGGAAGAAAACTGAGAGAAAACGAGTGGAAATTTGAGTATCGCCGCCCACATCTGGGTGGTGCCAGGTTTTTTTATTTTAAGTTTAGTTTTAAAGTTAATAAAACCACGATTAATCAACTATAACCACCAACTACAAACTACAAACTACAAACTACAAACTACGAATCTACTTCTACTAAATTAAAATACTAATGTAACCCCATATATATATATATATTATTTATTCATTTATTTATACTTATAACTATTTATTCAAGTGTGATGTAATCGTCCCTGTGGTACCCAGGTTAGGGAATTGTGAAGTTAAATGAATGTTATTTATATGAATTTTGTGAATTAAAAGGGAAAAGAAAATGAGCGAGTAGAGTGTTAAAATGGGGTGAGGTGACGCAAAACAGACCCAGTATCCAGTGTCGGGGAGTTGCTTAAAAGAGGCAGCAGCTCAAGGATGGGAGGGCATATTCCGCGGCCATCAACAGCAGGTCCGCAGTCCTTGTTTCCTTTCATTTTTAAAGTGTCATCAAGTCTGAAGAAAATAAATTATTACTGTGTGCCGACAAATCCAACTATCGAGGTCATACTCACACTTGAGAAATCCGATGGCTAGCCGGAATCCGATGGTTGGATCACCAAAATAAGTCGAGACATAACACTGTTTAAGTTAAAACCAACTAAAATTATGCACTTTAAATTAGATTATCATAATAAGACATCTGAATTTACAATATCTCTTCAGATAAGCAAAATAAAACAAGTTTTGTAAATTTTACATATTGATCGATTATTTTCTGATGGAAAAGATTTTAGGCTCAAAACACAACAAAATCGTTGTTTTTGTTTCAATATAGAGCATTTACACTACTAATTTAACAACCAAACTACGTGTTTGGGAGAAAAATGAAATATTTTTAATTAACCTGCTAATCAAACCCAAATCTTTTTTTGTTTGATCCAAGTGACTGTTTAAGTTAAAACCAACTTAAATTATGTAGTTTAAATTAGATTATCATAATAAGACATCTGAATTTACAATATCTCTTTAGATAAGCAAAATAAAACAAGTTTTCTAAATTTTACATTGAACGATTATTTTCTGATGGGAAAGAGTTTTAGGCTCAAAACACAATAAAATCGTTGTTTTTGTTTCAATATAGAGCATTTACACTACTAATTTAACAACCAAACTACATGTTTGGGAGAAAAATGAAATATTTTTAATTCACCTGCACATCAAACCCAAATCTTTTTTTGTTTGATCCAAGTGACTGTTTAAGTTAAAACCAACTAAAATTATGCACTTTAAATTAGATTATCATAATAAGACATCTGAATTTACAATATCTCTTTAGATAAGCAAAATAAAACAAGTTTTGTAAATTTTACATATTGATCGATTATTTTCTGATGGAAAAGAGTTTTAGGCTCAAAACACAATAAAATCGTTGTTTTTGTTTTAATATAGAGCATTTACACCACTAATTTAACAACCAAACTACGCGTTTGGGAGAAAAATGAAATATTTTTAATTAACCTGCACATCAAACCCAAATCTTTTTTTGTTTGATCCAAGTGACTGTTTAAGTTAAAACCAACTAAAATTATGTATTTTTAATTAGATTATCATAATAAGACATCTGAATTTACAATATCTCTTTAGATAAGCAAAATAAAACAAGTTTTGTAAATTTTACATTGAACGATTATTTTCTGATGGGAAAGAGTTTTAGGCTCAAAACACAATAAAATCGTTGTTTTTGTTTTAATATAGAGCATTTACACCACTAATTTAACAACCAAACTACGCGTTTGGGAGAAAAATGAAATATTTTTAATTAACCTGCACATCAAACCCAAATCTTTTTTTGTTTGATCCAAGTGACTGTTTAAGTTAAAACCAACTAAAATTATGTATTTTTAATTAGATTATCATAATAAGACATCTGAATTTACAATATCTCTTTAGATAAGCAAAATAAAACAAGTTTTGTAAATTTTACATATTGAACGATTATTTTCTGATGGGAAAGAGTTTTAGGCTTAAAACACAATAAAATCGTTGTTTTTGTTTTATTATATAGCATTTACACCACTAATTTAACAACCAAACTACGCGTTTGGGAGAAAAATGAAATATTTTTAATTAACCTGCACATCAAACCCAAATCTTTTTTTGTTTGATCCAAGTGACTGTTTAAGTTAAAACCAACTAAAATTATGTATTTTAAATTAGATTATCATAATAAGACATCTGAATTTACAATATCTCTTTAGATAAGCAAAATAAAACAAGTTTTGTAAATTGTACATATTGAACGATTATTTTCTGATGAAAAAGAGTTTTAGGCTCAAAACACAATAAAATCGTTGTTGTTGTATCAATATAGAGCATTTACACTACTAATTTAACAATCAAACTGTGTGTTTGGGAGATAAACGAAATATTTTTAATTAACCTGCACACCAACCCAAATCTTTTTTTGTTTGATCCAAGTGACTTTTTGAGTTAAAACCAACTAAAATTATGTATTTTAAATTAGATTATCATAATAAGACATCTGAATTTACAATATCTCTTCATATAAGCAAAATAAAACAAGTTTTGTAAATTGCACATATGGAACGATTATTTTCTGATGGGAAAGAGTTTTAGGCTCAAAACACAATAAAATCCTTGTTTTTGTTTTAATATAGAGCATTTACACCACTAATTTAACAACCAAACTACGCGTTTGGGAGAAAAATGAAATATTTTTTTAACCTGCACATCGAACCCAAATCTTTTTTTGTTTGATCCAAGTGACTGTTTAAGTTAAAACCAACTAAAATTATGTATTTTAAATTAGATTATCATAATAAGACATCTGAATTTACAATATCTCTAAAGATTATAAAATGAAAGACCGATTTTTAGGGGGATACGACCACAGCCTAAACCATAAGAGCTAGAGCAGCCAAATTTTTTCACAGTATTCCATTGGGGGCGTAGGCGCCCACTAAGGTCCGACATGTCCGCCCAGTGGCCCCAAACAGCTCCAAAATCCACATTTAGAGCAAAAAATCATTAGATTTACTTAAGCTTAGCTTCTAAAGTGGTTGGAATTTCGAAATTTTGATTTTGCAGAATTTTAGGTCTTGAAAGGGCCTAATTAGAAATCTAAAAGAAATTTCGATATCCCCCATAATTTGGGGGCTACATTTAAAATTAACTTTTTGGTTTAAAAAATCTAAACCGCTGCTCCGATCGAGATGATTTTTTAGTAAATGGTTATTCTATGGCCCAAATGCTTAAGTTTAATTTTTTAAGTTTTTAACATTTTTTTAAAGTATTTTTAACGAATTTATTTTGATTTCCTAAGTTATTGCGTTGCATTTTGTGGGGGCCCGCCGAGAGAGCGAAACCCAGAGAGCGGATGGCAAGAGAGCGATGGCCGAGAGAGCAACAGCCAAGAAATGGGGTGGGGTAGTGCTGCAAGGAAAGGGGAGGGGAAAGAGGCAATTTAAGTTAAATTTGTTTTGGATTTTAAAAACTTAAACTCCGATCAAAATGATTTTCGATCAATAGTCAGTCCTGTGGATCAAATGCTTCGGTTTTATTTTTCATTTTGTAGCAGAAGTAAGAACCTTTTTTAATTTCCACCATGGAAGAAAATACAAAATTACTACAAATTCTGTAAGCAAAGCCAAAATGTTTCCAAGTTAAATATTAATCTTAAGATTCGAAATTTTGACCAAATACGTATGTACATATGTATATTTGGATATGTTTTGATTTGCTTATATGTATGTACAATACATGTACATACACACAATGTGTGTGTATGTTTCTATTCGAAATTAGATAATGTGCTTAAATACAAATAAAATGATTTATTTCCTTTCAGCCAATGCAAAATTTTTTTGAGCTTAAAATTAATAATAATCGATCAAATGTGGAATCTGAAAATATTACGTTACTTTGCTGTTTTTGTATTGGATGCCAATCTTTTACTGTGTGTACAAAGGTTTTCGTTTCATTCAAAACAAGAAATTTGGAAACAACAAATTCCAATTTACAAACAAGTATACATATTTGTGCGCAAATTAAAATTGCATTGATAACATTGTAACTGATAAAAAGTATACAAGTTCACAACTTTTACTTGGATCACTTTCATTTATTATATGCCAGTATCCTTCTGATTCTCTCTCTTGAAGGATTTTCTACAAAGGTTGTTTACACAAAGGTTTTCAAAAAACGCGCAAAAAAGAAATAAGAAAGTCCTGACAACCCAATTTCCTAACTCCAAACTAATATTAAGCGAACGAAGTCGCTTCAGGTATAGCTATCTCTAAAGATTATAAAATGAAAGACCGATTTTTAGGGGGATACGACCACAGCCTAAACCATAAGAGCTAGAGCAGCCAAATTTTTTCACAGTATTCCATTGGGGGCGTAGGCGCCCACTAAGGTCCGACATGTCCCCCCAGTGGCCCCAAACAGCTCCAAAATCCACATTTAGAGCAAAAAATCATTAGATTTACTTAAGCTTAGCTTCTAAAGTGGTTGGAATTTCGAAATTTTGATTTTGCAGAATTTTAGGTCTTGAAAGGGCCTAATTAGAAATCTAAAAGAAATTTCGATATCCTCCATAATTTGGGGGCTACATTTAAAATTAACTTTTTGATTTAAAAAATCTAAACCGCTGCTCCGATCGAGATGATTTTTTAGTAAATGGTTATTCTATGGCCCAAATGCTTAAGTTTAATTTTTTAAGTTTTTAACATTTTTTTAAAGTATTTTTAACGAATTTATTTTGATTTCCTAAGTTATTGCGTTGCATTTTGTGGGGGCCCGCCGAGAGAGCGAAACCCAGAGAGCGGATGGCAAGAGAGCGATGGCCGAGAGAGCAACAGCCAAGAAATGGGGTGGGGTAGTGCTGCATGGAAAGGGGAGGGGAAAGAGGCAATTTAAGTTAAATTTGTTTTGGATTTTAAAAACTTAAACTCCGATCAAAATGATTTTCGATCAATAGTCAGTCCTGTGGATCAAATGCTTCGGTTTTATTTTTCATTTTGTAGCAGAAGTAAGAACCTTTTTTAATTTCCACCATGGAAGAAAATACAAAATTACTACAAATTCTGTAAGCAAAGCCAAAATGTTTCCAAGTTAAATATTAATCTTAAGATTCGAACTTTTGACCAAATACGTATGTACATATGTATATTTGGATATGTTTTGATTTGCTTATATGTATGTACAATACATGTACATACACACAATGTGTGTGTATGTTTCTATTCGAAATTAGATAATGTGCTTAAATACAAATAAAATGATTTATTTCCTTTCAGCCAATGCAAAATTTTTTTGAGCTTAAAATTAATAATAACACTGTGCAGCATTTTTAGTGCTTTTTAAGTTTACCTCGATGGATGCTATATTTTTGGATTCGTAACGAATTCCCAAGATAAACTGCGTTTTCAAAAAAGTTCCCCGACGCAAGGATTCTTAGCAAAAGGACCTCAAAGTTCGAAAAATGCAGAAATTGGCCAACTTTCCGGAGCTCTCAGAGGCAAACGGATTCATGGTTTGATTCGATGCTAAAGTTTTTTAAAAGATACCTTCTTTATCTTTCAAACCCCATACTTAGAATAATTTTAGGATTTTTTTTAAGACAGAAATAGATTCCAGAAAACATAGTCAAAAAACTTAAAAACATACAGCTGCGGTCAAAATAGTAGTAGTGTTGCCGCCCTGTGTTTTTAAAAGTTTGTTGCTGTAATTCATCTTCTTCTGGTGATATTGTATTGATTATAATTGTACTATTAGACTAATTGGATAAGAAAAGTGACAACAAAAAACTTTTAAAAACACATGACGGCAACACTACTACTATTTTGACCGCAGCTGTATACTTTTATGTTTTTTGACTATGTTTTCTAAAACTTGTTTCTCCCTTAATAAAAATCCTAAAATTATTCTAAGTATGGGGTTTGAAAGATAAAGAGTGTATCTTTTATAAAACTTTAGCATCTAACCAAACCATGAATCCGCTTGCCTCTGAGAGCTTTGGAAAGTTGGCCAATTTCTGAATTTTTCGAACTTTGAGGTCCTTTTGCTAAGAATCCTTGCGTCGGGGAACTTTTTGGAAAACGCAGTTTAACTTTGGAACTCGTAACAAATCCAAAATATAGTATCCATCGAGGTAAATTTTTGATGCTGCATAGTGTAATCGATCAAATGTGGAATCTGAAAATATTACGTTACTTTGCTGTTTTTGTATTGGATGCCAATCTTTTACTGTGTGTACAAAGGTTTTCGTTTCATTCAAAACAAGAAATTTGGAAACAACAAATTCCAATTTACAAACAAGTATACATATTTGTGCGCAAATTAAAATTGCATTGATAACATTGTAACTGATAAAAAGTATACAAGTTCACAACTTTTACTTGGATCACTTTCATTTATTATATGCCAGTATCCTTCCGATTCTCTCTCTTGAAGGATTTTCTACAAAGGTTGTTTACACAAAGGTTTTCAAAAAACGCGCAAAAAAGAAATAAGAAAGTCCTGACAACCCAATTTCCTAACTCCAAACTAATATTAAGCGAACGAAGTCGCTTCAGGTATAGCTATCTCTAAAGATTATAAAATGAAAGACCGATTTTTAGGGGGATACGACCACAGCCTAAACCATAAGAGCTAGAGCAGCCAAATTTTTTCACAGTATTCCATTGGGGGCGTAGGCGCCCACTAAGGTCCGACATGTCCGCCCAGTGGCCCCAAACAGCTCCAAAATCCACATTTAGAGCAAAAAATCATTAGATTTACTTAAGCTTAGCTTCTAAAGTGGTTGGAATTTCGAAATTTTGATTTTGCAGAATTTTAGGTCTTGAAAGGGCCTAATTAGAAATCTAAAAGAAATTTCGATATCCCCCATAATTTGGGGGCTACATTTAAAATTAACTTTTTGATTTAAAAAATCTAAACCGCTGCTCCGATCGAGATGATTTTTTAGTAAATGGTTATTCTATGGCCCAAATGCTTAAGTTTAATTTTTTAAGTTTTTAACATTTTTTTAAAGTATTTTTAACGAATTTATTTTGATTTCCTAAGTTATTGCGTTGCATTTTGTGGGGGCCCGCCGAGAGAGCGAAACCCAGAGAGCGGATGGCAAGAGAGCGATGGCCGAGAGAGCAACAGCCAAGAAATGGGGTGGGGTAGTGCTGCAAGGAAAGGGGAGGGGAAAGAGGCAATTTAAGTTAAATTTGTTTTGGATTTTAAAAACTTAAACTCCGATCAAAATGATTTTCGATCAATAGTCAGTCCTGTGGATCAAATGCTTCGGTTTTATTTTTCATTTTGTAGCAGAAGTAAGAACCTTTTTTAATTTCCACCATGGAAGAAAATACAAAATTACTACAAATTCTGTAAGCAAAGCCAAAATGTTTCCAAGTTAAATATTAATCTTAAGATTCGAACTTTTGACCAAATACGTATGTACATATGTATATTTGGATATGTTTTGATTTGCTTATATGTATGTACAATACATGTACATACACACAATGTGTGTGTATGTTTCTATTCGAAATTAGATAATGTGCTTAAATACAAATAAAATGATTTATTTCCTTTCAGCCAATGCAAAATTTTTTTGAGCTTAAAATTAATAATAATCGATCAAATGTGGAATCTGAAAATATTACGTTACTTTGCTGTTTTTGTATTGGATGCCAATCTTTTACTGTGTGTACAAAGGTTTTCGTTTCATTCAAAACAAGAAATTTGGAAACAACAAATTCCAATTTACAAACAAGTATACATATTTGTGCGCAAATTAAAATTGCATTGATAACATTGTAACTGATAAAAAGTATACAAGTTCACAACTTTTACTTGGATCACTTTCATTTATTATATGCCAGTATCCTTCTGATTCTCTCTCTTGAAGGATTTTCTACAAAGGTTGTTTACACAAAGGTTTTCAAAAAACGCGCAAAAAAGAAATAAGAAAGTCCTGACAACCCAATTTCCTAACTCCAAACTAATATTAAGCGAACGAAGTCGCTTCAGGTATAGCTATCTCTAAAGATTATAAAATGAAAGACCGATTTTTAGGGGGATACGACCACAGCCTAAACCATAAGAGCTAGAGCAGCCAAATTTTTTCACAGTATTCCATTGGGGGCGTAGGCGCCCACTAAGGTCCGACATGTCCCCCCAGTGGCCCCAAACAGCTCCAAAATCCACATTTAGAGCAAAAAATCATTAGATTTACTTAAGCTTAGCTTCTAAAGTGGTTGGAATTTCGAAATTTTGATTTTGCAGAATTTTAGGTCTTGAAAGGGCCTAATTAGAAATCTAAAAGAAATTTCGATATCCCCCATAATTTGGGGGCTACATTTAAAATTAACTTTTTGATTTAAAAAATCTAAACCGCTGCTCCGATCGAGATGATTTTTTAGTAAATGGTTATTCTATGGCCCAAATGCTTAAGTTTAATTTTTTAAGTTTTTAACATTTTTTTAAAGTATTTTTAACGAATTTATTTTGATTTCCTAAGTTATTGCGTTGCATTTTGTGGGGGCCCGCCGAGAGAGCGAAACCCAGAGAGCGGATGGCAAGAGAGCGATGGCCGAGAGAGCAACAGCCAAGAAATGGGGTGGGGTAGTGCTGCATGGAAGGGGGAGGGGAAAGAGGCAATTTAAGTTAAATTTGTTTTGGATTTTAAAAACTTAAACTCCGATCAAAATGATTTTCGATCAATAGTCAGTCCTGTGGATCAAATGCTTCGGTTTTATTTTTCATTTTGTAGCAGAAGTAAGAACCTTTTTTAATTTCCACCATGGAAGAAAATACAAAATTACTACAAATTCTGTAAGCAAAGCCAAAATGTTTCCAAGTTAAATATTAATCTTAAGATTCGAACTTTTGACCAAATACGTATGTACATATGTATATTTGGATATGTTTTGATTTGCTTATATGTATGTACAATACATGTACATACACACAATGTGTGTGTATGTTTCTATTCGAAATTAGATAATGTGCTTAAATACAAATAAAATGATTTATTTCCTTTCAGCCAATGCAAAATTTTTTTGAGCTTAAAATTAATAATAATCGATCAAATGTGGAATCTAAAAATATTACGTTACTTTGCTGTTTTTGTATTGGATGCCAATCTTTTACTGTGTGTACAAAGGTTTTCGTTTCATTCAAAACAAGAAATTTGGAAACAACAAATTCCAATTTACAAACAAGTATACATATTTGTGCGCAAATTAAAATTGCATTGATAACATTGTAACTGATAAAAAGTATACAAGTTCACAACTTTTACTTGGATCACTTTCATTTATTATATGCCAGTATCCTTCTGATTCTCTCTCTTGAAGGATTTTCTACAAAGGTTGTTTACACAAAGGTTTTCAAAAACGCGCAAAAAAGAAATAAGAAAGTCCTGACAACCCAATTTCCTAACTCCAAACTAATATTAAGCGAACGAAGTCGCTTCAGGTATAGCTATCTCTAAAGATTATAAAATGAAAGACCGATTTTTAGGGGGATACGACCACAGCCTAAACCATAAGAGCTAGAGCAGCCAAATTTTTTCACAGTATTCCATTGGGGGCGTAGGCGCCCACTAAGGTCCGACATGTCCCCCCAGTGGCCCCAAACAGCTCCAAAATCCACATTTAGAGCAAAAAATCATTAGATTTACTTAAGCTTAGCTTCTAAAGTGGTTGGAATTTCGAAATTTTGATTTTGCAGAATTTTAGGTCTTGAAAGGGCCTAATTAGAAATCTAAAAGAAATTTCGATATCCCCCATAATTTGGGGGCTACATTTAAAATTAACTTTTTGATTTAAAAAATCTAAACCGCTGCTCCGATCGAGATGATTTTTTAGTAAATGGTTATTCTATGGCCCAAATGCTTAAGGTTAATTTTTTAAGTTTTTAACATTTTTTTAAAGTATTTTTAACGAATTTATTTTGATTTCCTAAGTTATTGCGTTGCATTTTGTGGGGGCCCGCCGAGAGAGCGAAACCCAGAGAGCGGATGGCAAGAGAGCGATGGCCGAGAGAGCAACAGCCAAGAAATGGGGTGGGGTAGTGCTGCATGGAAAGGGGAGGGGAAAGAGGCAATTTAAGTTAAATTTGTTTTGGATTTTAAAAACTTAAACTCCGATCAAAATGATTTTCGATCAATAGTCAGTCCTGTGGATCAAATGCTTCGGTTTATTTTTCATTTTGTAGCAGAAGTAAGAACCTTTTTTAATTTCCACCATGGAAGAAAATACAAAATTACTACAAATTCTGTAAGCAAAGCCAAAATGTTTCCAAGTTAAATATTAATCTTAAGATTCGAACTTTTGACCAAATACGTATGTACATATGTATATTTGGATATGTTTTGATTTGCTTATATGTATGTACAATACATGTACATACACACAATGTGTGTGTATGTTTCTATTCGAAATTAGATAATGTGCTTAAATACAAATAAAATGATTTATTTCCTTTCAGCCAATGCAAAATTTTTTTGAGCTTAAAATTAGTAATAATCGATCAAATGTGGAATCTGAAAATATTACGTTACTTTGCTGTTTTTGTATTGGATGCCAATCTTTTACTGTGTGTACAAAGGTTTTCGTTTCATTCAAAACAAGAAATTTGGAAACAACAAATTCCAATTTACAAACAAGTATACATATTTGTGCGCAAATTAAAATTGCATTGATAACATTGTAACTGATAAAAAGTATACAAGTTCACAACTTTTACTTGGATCACTTTCATTTATTATATGCCAGTATCCTTCTGATTCTCTCTCTTGAAGGATTTTCTACAAAGGTTGTTTACACAAAGGTTTTCAAAAAACGCGCAAAAAAGAAATAAGAAAGTCCTGACAACCCAATTTCCTAACTCCAAACTAATATTAAGCGAACGAAGTCGCTTCAGGTATAGCTATCTCTAAAGATTATAAAATGAAAGACCGATTTTTAGGGGGATACGACCACAGCCTAAACCATAAGAGCTAGAGCAGCCAAATTTTTTCACAGTATTCCATTGGGGGCGTAGGCGCCCACTAAGGTCCGACATGTCCCCCCAGTGGCCCCAAACAGCTCCAAAATCCACATTTAGAGCAAAAAATCATTAGATTTACTTAAGCTTAGCTTCTAAAGTGGTTGGAATTTCGAAATTTTGATTTTGCAGAATTTTAGGTCTTGAAAGGGCCTAATTAGAAATCTAAAAGAAATTTCGATATCCCCCATAATTTGGGGGCTACATTTAAAATTAACTTTTTGATTTAAAAAATCTAAACCGCTGCTCCGATCGAGATGATTTTTAGTAAATGGTTATTCTATGGCCCAAATGCTTAAGTTTAATTTTTAAGTTTTTAACATTTTTTTAAAGTATTTTTAACGAATTTATTTTGATTTCCTAAGTTATTGCGTTGCATTTTGTGGGGGCCCGCCGAGAGAGCGAAACCCAGAGAGCGGATGGCAAGAGAGCGATGGCCGAGAGAGCAACAGCCAAGAAATGGGGTGGGGTAGTGCTGCATGGAAAGGGGAGGGGAAAGAGGCAATTTAAGTTAAATTTGTTTTGGATTTTAAAAACTTAAACTCCGATCAAAATGATTTTCGATCAATAGTCAGTCCTGTGGATCAAATGCTTCGGTTTTATTTTTCATTTTGTAGCAGAAGTAAGAACCTTTTTTAATTTCCACCATGGAAGAAAATACAAAATTACTACAAATTCTGTAAGCAAAGCCAAAATGTTTCCAAGTTAAATATTAATCTTAAGATTCGAACTTTTGACCAAATACGTATGTACATATGTATATTTGGATATGTTTTGATTTGCTTATATGTATGTACAATACATGTACATACACACAATGTGTGTGTATGTTTCTATTCGAAATTAGATAATGTGCTTAAATACAAATAAAATGATTTATTTCCTTTCAGCCAATGCAAAATTTTTTTGAGCTTAAAATTAATAATAATCGATCAAATGTGGAATCTGAAAATATTACGTTACTTTGCTGTTTTTGTATTGGATGCCAATCTTTTACTGTGTGTACAAAGGTTTTCGTTTCATTCAAAACAAGAAATTTGGAAACAACAAATTCCAATTTACAAACAAGTATACATATTTGTGCGCAAATTAAAATTGCATTGATAACATTGTAACTGATAAAAAGTATACAAGTTCACAACTTTTACTTGGATCACTTTCATCTCTAAAGATTATAAAATGAAAGACCGATTTTTAGGGGGATACGACCACAGCCTAAACCATAAGAGCTAGAGCAGCCAAATTTTTTCACAGTATTCCATTGGGGGCGTAGGCGCCCACTAAGGTCCGACATGTCCCCCCAGTGGCCCCAAACAGCTCCAAAATCCACATTTAGAGCAAAAAATCATTAGATTTACTTAAGCTTAGCTTCTAAAGTGGTTGGAATTTCGAAATTTTGATTTTGCAGAATTTTAGGTCTTGAAAGGGCCTAATTAGAAATCTAAAAGAAATTTCGATATCCCCCATAATTTGGGGGCTACATTTAAAATTAACTTTTTGATTTAAAAAATCTAAACCGCTGCTCCGATCGAGATGATTTTTTAGTAAATGGTTATTCTATGGCCCAAATGCTTAAGTTTAATTTTTTAAGTTTTTAACATTTTTTTAAAGTATTTTTAACGAATTTATTTTGATTTCCTAAGTTATTGCGTTGCATTTTGTGGGGCCCGCCGAGAGAGCGAAACCCAGAGAGCGGATGGCAAGAGAGCGATGGCCGAGAGAGCAACAGCCAAGAAATGGGGTGGGGTAGTGCTGCAAGGAAAGGGGAGGGGAAAGAGGCAATTTAAGTTAAATTTGTTTTGGATTTTAAAAACTTAAACTCCGATCAAAATGATTTTCGATCAATAGTCAGTCCTGTGGATCAAATGCTTCGGTTTTATTTTTCATTTTGTAGCAGAAGTAAGAACCTTTTTTAATTTCCACCATGGAAGAAAATACAAAATTACTACAAATTCTGTAAGCAAAGCCAAAATGTTTCCAAGTTAAATATTAATCTTAAGATTCGAACTTTTGACCAAATACGTATGTACATATGTATATTTGGATATGTTTTGATTTGCTTATATGTATGTACAATACATGTACATACACACAATGTGTGTGTATGTTTCTATTCGAAATTAGATAATGTGCTTAAATACAAATAAAATGATTTATTTCCTTTCAGCCAATGCAAAATTTTTTTGAGCTTAAAATTAATAATAATCGATCAAATGTGGAATCTGAAAATATTACGTTACTTTGCTGTTTTTGTATTGGATGCCAATCTTTTACTGTGTGTACAAAGGTTTTCGTTTCATTCAAAACAAGAAATTTGGAAACAACAAATTCCAATTTACAAACAAGTATACATATTTGTGCGCAAATTAAAATTGCATTGATAACATTGTAACTGATAAAAAGTATACAAGTTCACAACTTTTACTTGGATCACTTTCATTTATTATATGCCAGTATCCTTCTGATTCTCTCTCTTGAAGGATTTTCTACAAAGGTTGTTTACACAAAGGTTTTCAAAAAACGCGCAAAAAAGAAATAAGAAAGTCCTGACAACCCAATTTCCTAACTCCAAACTAATATTAAGCGAACGAAGTCGCTTCAGGTATAGCTATCTCTAAAGATTATAAAATGAAAGACCGATTTTTAGGGGGATACGACCACAGCCTAAACCATAAGAGCTAGAGCAGCCAAATTTTTTCACAGTATTCCATTGGGGGCGTAGGCGCCCACTAAGGTCCGACATGTCCCCCCAGTGGCCCCAAACAGCGAGAGAGCAACAGCCAAGAAATGGGGTGGGGTAGTGCTGCATGGAAAGGGGAGGGGAAAGAGGCAATTTAAGTTAAATTTGTTTTGGATTTTAAAAACTTAAACTCCGATCAAAATGATTTTCGATCAATAGTCAGTCCTGTGGATCAAATGCTTCGGTTTTATTTTTCATTTTGTAGCAGAAGTAAGAACCTTTTTTAATTTCCACCATGGAAGAAAATACAAAATTACTACAAATTCTGTAAGCAAAGCCAAAATGTTTCCAAGTTAAATATTAATCTTAAGATTCGAACTTTTGACCAAATACGTATGTACATATGTATATTTGGATATGTTTTGATTTGCTTATATGTATGTACAATACATGTACATACACACAATGTGTGTGTATGTTTCTATTCGAAATTAGATAATGTGCTTAAATACAAATAAAATGATTTATTTCCTTTCAGCCAATGCAAAATTTTTTTGAGCTTAAAATTAATAATAATCGATCAAATGTGGAATCTGAAAATATTACGTTACTTTGCTGTTTTTGTATTGGATGCCAATCTTTTACTGTGTGTACAAAGGTTTTCGTTTCATTCAAAACAAGAAATTTAGAAACAACAAATTCCAATTTACAAACAAGTATACATATTTGTGCGCAAATTAAAATTGCATTGATAACATTGTAACTGATAAAAAGTATACAAGTTCACAACTTTTACTTGGATCACTTTCATCTCTAAAGATTATAAAATGAAAGACCGATTTTTAGGGGGATACGACCACAGCCTAAACCATAAGAGCTAGAGCAGCCAAATTTTTTCACAGTATTCCATTGGGGGCGTAGGCGCCCACTAAGGTCCGACATGTCCCCCCAGTGGCCCCAAACAGCTCCAAAATCCACATTTAGAGCAAAAAATCATTAGATTTACTTAAGCTTAGCTTCTAAAGTGGTTGGAATTTCGAAATTTTGATTTTGCAGAATTTTAGGTCTTGAAAGGGCCTAATTAGAAATCTAAAAGAAATTTCGATATCCCCCATAATTTGGGGGCTACATTTAAAATTAACTTTTTGATTTAAAAAATCTAAACCGCTGCTCCGATCGAGATGATTTTTTAGTAAATGGTTATTCTATGGCCCAAATGCTTAAGTTTAATTTTTTAAGTTTTTAACATTTTTTTAAAGTATTTTTAACGAATTTATTTTGATTTCCTAAGTTATTGCGTTGCATTTTGTGGGGGCCCGCCGAGAGAGCGAAACCCAGAGAGCGGATGGCAAGAGAGCGATGGCCGAGAGAGCAACAGCCAAGAAATGGGGTGGGGTAGTGCTGCAAGGAAAGGGGAGGGGAAAGAGGCAATTTAAGTTAAATTTGTTTTGGATTTTAAAAACTTAAACTCCGATCAAAATGATTTTTGATCAATAGTCAGTCCTGTGGATCAAATGCTTCGGTTTTATTTTTCATTTTGTAGCAGAAGTAAGAACCTTTTTTAATTCCCACCATGGAAGAAAATACAAAATTACTACAAATTCTGTAAGCAAAGCCAAAATGTTTCCAAGTTAAATATTAATCTTAAGATTCGAACTTTTGACCAAATACGTATGTACATATGTATATTTGGATATGTTTTGATTTGCTTATATGTATGTACAATACATGTACATACACACAATGTGTGTGTATGTTTCTATTCGAAATTAGATAATGTGCTTAAATACAAATAAAATGATTTATTTCCTTTCAGCCAATGCAAAATTTTTTTGAGCTTAAAATTAATAATAATCGATCAAATGTGGAATCTGAAAATATTACGTTACTTTGCTGTTTTTGTATTGGATGCCAATCTTTTACTGTGTGTACAAAGGTTTTCGTTTCATTCAAAACAAGAAATTTGGAAACAACAAATTCCAATTTACAAACAAGTATACATATTTGTGCGCAAATTAAAATTGCATTGATAACATTGTAACTGATAAAAAGTATACAAGTTCACAACTTTTACTTGGATCACTTTCATTTATTATATGCCAGTATCCTTCTGATTCTCTCTCTTGAAGGATTTTCTACAAAGGTTGTTTACACAAAGGTTTTCAAAAAAACGCGCAAAAAAGAAATAAGAAAGTCCTGACAACCCAATTTCCTAACTCCAAACTAATATTAAGCGAACGAAGTCGCTTCAGGTATAGCTATCTCTAAAGATTATAAAATGAAAGACCGATTTTTAGGGGGATACGACCACAGCCTAAACCATAAGAGCTAGAGCAGCCAAATTTTTTCACAGTATTCCATTGGGGGCGTAGGCGCCCACTAAGGTCCGACATGTCCCCCCAGTGGCCCCAAACAGCTCCAAAATCCACATTTAGAGCAAAAAATCATTAGATTTACTTAAGCTTAGCTTCTAAAGTGGTTGGAATTTCGAAATTTTGATTTTGCAGAATTTTAGGTCTTGAAAGGGCCTAATTAGAAATCTAAAAGAAATTTCGATATCCCCCATAATTTGGGGGCTACATTTAAAATTAACTTTTTGATTTAAAAATCTAAACCGCTGCTCCGATCGAGATGATTTTTTAGTAAATGGTTATTCTATGGCCCAAATGCTTAAGTTTAATTTTTTAAGTTTTTAACATTTTTTAAAGTATTTTTAACGAATTTTATTTTGATTTCCTAAGTTATTGCGTTGCATTTTGTGGGGGCCCGCCGAGAGAGCGAAACCCAGAGAGCGGATGGCAAGAGAGCGATGGCCGAGAGAGCAACAGCCAAGAAATGGGGTGGGGTAGTGCTGCATGGAAAGGGGAGGGGAAAGAGGCAATTTAAGTTAAATTTGTTTTGGATTTAAAAACTTAAACTCCGATCAAAATGATTTTCGATCAATAGTCAGTCCTGTGGATCAAATGCTTCGGTTTTATTTTTCATTTTGTAGCAGAAGTAAGAACCTTTTTAATTTCCACCATGGAAGAAAATACAAAATTACTACAAATTCTGTAAGCAAAGCCAAAATGTTTCCAAGTTAAATATTAATCTTAAGATTCGAACTTTTGACCAAATACGTATGTACATATGTATATTTGGATATGTTTTGATTTGCTTATATGTATGTACAATACATGTACATACACACAATGTGTGTGTATGTTTCTATTCGAAATTAGATAATGTGCTTAAATACAAATAAAATGATTTATTTCCTTTCAGCCAATGCAAAATTTTTTTGAGCTTAAAATTAATAATAATCGATCAAATGTGGAATCTGAAAATATTACGTTACTTTGCTGTTTTTGTATTGGATGCCAATCTTTTACTGTGTGTACAAAGGTTTTCGTTTCATTCAAAACAAGAAATTTGGAAACAACAAATTCCAATTTACAAACAAGTATACATATTTGTGCGCAAATTAAAATTGCATTGATAACATTGTAACTGATAAAAAGTATACAAGTTCACAACTTTTACTTGGATCACTTTCATCTCTAAAGATTATAAAATGAAAGACAGATTTTTAGGGGGATACGACCACAGCCTAAACCATAAGAGCTAGAGCAGCCAAATTTTTTCACAGTATTCCATTGGGGGCGTAGGCGCCCAAGGTCCGACATGTCCCCCCAGTGGCCCCAAACAGCTCCAATATCCACATTTAGAGCAAACAATCATTAGATTTACTTAAGCTTAGCTTCTAAAGTGGTTGGAATTTCGAAATTTTGATTTTGCAGAATTTTAGGTCTTGAAAGGGCCTAATTAGAAATCTAAAAGAAATTTCGATATCCCCCATAATTTGGGGGCTACATTTAAAAATAACTTTTTGATTTAAAAAATCTAAACCGCTGCTCCGATCGAGATGATTTTTTAGTAAATGGTTATTCTATGGCCCAAATGCTTAAGTTTAATTTTTTAAGTTTTTAACATTTTTTTAAAGTATTTTTAACGAATTTATTTTGATTTCCTAAGTTATTGCGTTGCATTTTGTGGGGGCCCGCCGAGAGAGCGAAACCCAGAGAGCGGATGGCAAGAGAGCGATGGCCGAGAGAGCAACAGCCAAGAAATGGGTGGGGTAGTGCTGCATGGAAAGGGGAGGGGAAAGAGGCAATTTAAGTTAAATTTGTTTTTGATTTTAAAAACTTAAACTCCGATCAAAATGATTTTCGATCAATAGTCAGTCCTGTGGATCAAATGCTTCGGTTTTATTTTCATTTTGTAGCAGAAGTAAGAACCTTTTTTAATTTCCACCATGGAAGAAAATACAAAATTACTACAAATTCTGTAAGCAAAGCCAAAATGTTTCCAAGTTAAATATTAATCTTAAGATTCGAACTTTTGACCAAATACGTATGTACATATGTATATTTGGATATGTTTTGATTTGCTTATATGTATGTACAATACATGTACATACACACAATGTGTGTGTATGTTTCTATTCGAAATTAGATAATGTGCTTAAATACAAATAAAATGATTTATTTCCTTTCAGCCAATGCAAAATTTTTTGAGCTTAAAATTAATAATAATCGATCAAATGTGGAATCTGAAAATATTACGTTACTTTGCTGTTTTTGTATTGGATGCCAATCTTTTACTGTGTGTACAAAGGTTTTCGTTTCATTCAAAACAAGAAATTTGGAAACAACAAATTCCAATTTACAACAAGTATACATATTTGTGCGCAAATTAAAATTGCATTGATAACATTGTAACTGATAAAAAGTATACAAGTTCACAACTTTTACTTGGATCACTTTCATTTATTATATGCCAGTATCCTTCTGATTCTCTCTCTTGAAGGATTTCTACAAAGGTTGTTTACACAAAGGTTTTCAAAAAACGCGCAAAAAAGAAATAAGAAAGTCCTGACAACCCAATTTCCTAACTCCAAACTAATATTAAGCGAACGAAGTCGCTTCAGGTATAGCTATCTCTAAAGATTATAAAATGAAAGACCGATTTTTAGGGGGATACGACCACAGCCTAAACCATAAGAGCTAGAGCAGCCAAATTTTTCACAGTATTCCATTGGGGGCGTAGGCGCCCACTAAGGTCCGACATGTCCCCCCAGTGGCCCCAAACAGCTCCAAAATCCACATTTAGAGCAAAAAATCATTAGATTTACTTAAGCTTAGCTTCTAAAGTGGTTGGAATTTCGAAATTTTGATTTTGCAGAATTTTAGGTCTTGAAAGGGCCTAATTAGAAATCTAAAAGAAATTTCGATATCCCCCATAATTTGGGGGCTACATTTAAAATTAACTTTTTGATTTAAAAAATCTAAACCGCTGCTCCGATCGAGATGATTTTTTAGTAAATGGTTATTCTATGGCCCAAATGCTTAAGTTTAATTTTTTAAGTTTTTAACATTTTTTAAAGTATTTTTAACGAATTTATTTTGATTTCCTAAGTTATTGCGTTGCATTTTGTGGGGGCCCGCCGAGAGAGCGAAACCCAGAGAGCGGATGGCAAGAGAGCGATGGCCGAGAGAGCAACAGCAAGAAATGGGGTGGGGTAGTGCTGCATGGAAAGGGAGGGGAAAGAGGCAATTTAAGTTAAATTTGTTTTGGATTTTAAAAACTTAAACTCCGATCAAAATGATTTTCGATCAATAGTCAGTCCTGTGGATCAAATGCTTCGGTTTTTATTTTCATTTGTAGCAGAAGTAAGAACCTTTTTTAATTCCACCATGGAAGAAAATACAAAATTACTACAAATTCTGTAAGCAAAGCCAAAATGTTTCCAAGTTAAATATTAATCTTAAGATTCGAACTTTTGACCAAATACGTATGTACATATGTATATTTGGATATGTTTTGATTTGCTTATATGTATGTACAATACATGTACATACACACAATGTGTGTTATGTTTCTATTCGAAATTAGATAATGTGCTTAAATACAAATAAAATGATTATTTCCTTTCAGCCAATGCAAAATTTTTTTGAGCTTAAAATTAATAATAATCGATCAAATGTGGAATCTGAAAATATTACGTTACTTTGCTGTTTTTGTATTGGATGCCAATCTTTTACTGTGTGTACAAAGGTTTTCGTTTCATTCAAAACAAGAAATTTGGAAACAACAAATTCCAATTTACAAACAAGTATACATATTTGTGCGCAAATTAAAATTGCATTGATAACATTGTAACTGATAAAAAGTATACAAGTTCACAACTTTTACTTGGATCACTTTCATTTATTATATGCCAGTATCCTTCTGATTCTCTCTCTTGAGGATTTTTACAAAGGTTGTTTACACAAAGGTTTTCAAAAAAACGCGCAAAAAAGAAATAAGAAAGTCCTGACAACCCAATTTCCTAACTCCAAACTAATATTAAGCGAACGAAGTCGCTTCAGGTATAGCTATTTATTATATTTGTTTAAACAATCTGAATTTAATATATGTTTTAAGGAATCTAAAATGATTATATATATTTTCATTGATTTAGCAAATTAATATCGCAAGTATTAGAAGAGGCGTATGCAAAAAATACACTTGCTCTCCTTTGCCACAATTCGATTTTTGGGGAGTGAGAAGGAGGCAATTAGAAGAGGGCTATACAAAAAAAACACTTGCTCTCCTTTGCTACAAAACACTTGCTCTCCTTTGCTACAATTCCAATTTTTGGAGTGAGAAGGATGCAATGATAATGAGAGATCAGAAGCAAGTGTATAGGTAGACTCAAAAAAGGGGATGATCATGCGCACAACGAACTCTCTGACAGAGCTTGCCCAAAGAGAGAGAAACAAGACTGAGCATAAGATTGACAGTGGTGTGGCAAGGGGGTACGGCTAAAACTTACAATTTAAGTTTAAAATTTTGTTGAAAACAAACCTTTTTTAGTACACATTGATTCTTTTTTGACTTCATTTTAATATTACTTTGATCAAATATTAATATTGAATGACCCCCTCCACAAGTTTTTAGTACGTCTATGAGACAGGCACAAGCCAAAACACGGTTATTTGTTTTTCCATTTTGTGTCGCCACAGATCATGTGACCGTCACACAAATACATATGCAAGCGTAAATAGGACAAAAGAATGTGGCAACTAATGGCTACACATTTCGACTATTCAGTAGCAATATGAATTTCAACAGGAGCGGTACATTCCAGGCTGCATGGCAGCCCCAACAACATCAGCAGCAGAATTTGCAATTGCAACTGGAGCAACACAAGCAGCAGCTTGAGTTGTTCCAGCTACAATTGAACAGCCAACAGCCAACGCAGCTTCAGCAATGCAGCAGCAAATTTTAATGCAGCAACAATCTCAAGCTGCGCACCCTGGAAAGGATCGGCCGCCATTCCAAACGCTGCGAGAGGCCCACAGCAAAATTCAAAAGCAGCAGCGCCAAATAAAGGGCCTTCAGGACAAGGTGGCTGCCTTGGAAAGATTCCAGGCTTATGTGAGCTCCGTGTTGCGCCTGCCCCAAACATGGAGTCCGTCGCAGGCAGTGCCGCCGCAGGCAGTGCCGCTGCAGGCAGTACCGCTGCAGACAGTGCCGTTGCTGGCAGTGCCGTCGCAGAGTTTGCAGTCTGGCCCTTCTGTGGATGAGCTGATGCAGCAAATCGCCATGTTGCAACAGCAGCTCCAAAAGCAACAGGCGCAGGCGCGAGCCCCCGAGGAAGAGCGGCGAGATCAGCCGAGTCAACCTGGCTCAATGATGGCGCAGCAAATTCAGGGCTTGCAGCAACAGCTCCAGCAGCAAGACATTTCAAATTAATTAATTTTTTTATTTTGTTTTAATTTCTTATTTAGTCCTTAGTTTAATTTAATTTGTCCCTTTCTTAGATTTAAGTTTAATTTCATTACAATTTTTTTTTAAATAAAAAAACCAAAAAAAAATCCATAAAAATGCCTTTTTTGGGTGCCTTTTATTGTTAACATATCTTGCATTTCCTTTTTCTGGGGTTTCATTCTCTGTCTTTTCATTTTTTTCATTTTTCTGTCTTCTTAGATGCGTTCCATCTCTTTCACGAAATTGGAATATGAAAACAAAAAGTTAAAAGCAACTTATGTAATAGGCACGGTTACAAACCAATACATCCACATCTTACGATGTTTGTATTTGTGCTTGCTCCGCCGCTACGCAAATAGCTGAAAATTAAGGACAAGGAAATGAAGGAAACTAATAACAGCTAACACGGCGCGAGAAGTTTAGTTTTATTTTGGATGCCTAAGCAGCAAGTGAAAGCTATTGTGAAGCGCAAACATTTTAAAATTTTTCTGTGCGTTAAGTTAATTTTAATTCCTACACGTAAGTTATTTTTTCTATTTCCACTATTTCCACTATACAAGGTTTTGTATAGACGCTAATCAAATTCTTGAGAAGCGAAGTCATAGTTTACTTTCATTAATTAGTTATCCATTTCCTTACAATGTATGGACACTTTTCACGTTAATATTTAACGTTGATCAGTGAAGTCAATTTTGGATTTAAATATAAGCAGCTGTGCTTGGACGCTTTTCACGTTGCTTTCTTTAACATTGATTAGCGAGTTACTGTTGGCTTTTTTAAGTTGACATAACTAAATCGATTTTTTTTAACTTCTTTAATTGAAGTTGGATATAAAAACTTTGGTAAAAGTTTAATTTTATCTTGGACCTTTAATACAAATTTAAAACTTTAATATGTCAATTGAGAACCTAAGTATTAATGGAGAGTTGTGCCCCATATGGTGGTTAAAATTAATTGGCGATGGTGCTTGCCTGTTTAGAGCCATTTCATATCATTTAAAAGGCTCACAGCATTTCTCTGGAGTGATTCGCCAGGAAATTGTAGCTCACGTCGTTAACAATTGGGATTTTTTTCAAGTGCACGCACTAAACTCTAATGGACTAAATTCATAAATTCTGCACAATATGAAGAAGAAATGATGAAGTCCCGTACTTACGGAACAGAGTGTGAGCTTCAAGCAGCTGCTAATGTATATTCAGTTTGCTTTCATGTTTTTTGAAATGGAAATTTTCATAGCGGTTATGGTTCAGAAGATAACCCTGTTAAATTATTGAAATTTTCTGGTGATCTTGAAAATGGACATTTCGATGTACTTCTTTTGTATGAATCATCACCGTTAACAGATTCGCCGTTACAAAGATTAGTTGAGGCTAGCACAAAAAAAAAAGCTTCCAAAAGGAGAGCTCGATTTCTGATAGAACTAAGTCCAACCAAATAAAGGAAGCTAAAAAAAAATTCAGGATTGATCATACAGAACAAATAAAGATAAAAAAAGGAATATTACGCTAATAAGTCGTCACGAAGGACATCTTTTATGGAAAGTAAAAAAAATGTCTGGATTTACATATGATTGCCAAATAGCATATAGTGCTGGACAAAATTATTGAAATTGGGCCCATGAATAAGAAATGCAACTATTGCAATGCTTTGAAATGGAAGAACGAATCTGACGGAATTTGCTGTAGTTCCGGAAAAGTTAAACTTCCCCAACTTCAAACATTACCTGAGCCTCTTAAGAGCCTAACCCTAGGCGGTCATCCCAAGCATGACCACTTCTTAGACCGTGTACGAAAATACAATTCATTATTTCAAATGACTTCATTCGGCTGTAATAAAAGTTTGTGAAAAAGGTTTCACGCCAACTTTTAAGGTTCAGGTCAGGTATATCACCTAATTGGCAGTCTATGGCCTACAAAGGAAAAAGAAGCACAGTTCCTTCAAATATATTTTGTTGGTGAGGATGAAAAGGAAACAGAACTGAGATGTAAAAATGCGTCTGATGTGAATCGTGATTTGGTAAAAGCTTTACAATCTATGTTGCATAAAATTAATCCGTTCGTTAAAGATTTAAAATCAACTATTGACAAAGTTCCTGCAAATACTACTGACTACAAAATGATAATTCATGCTGATCGCACACACCATCTGGATCTCACAAGGGTTGCTATAATGCACCAAGAGCAAGTGAAGTAGCTACTACTTATTGTTGGTCAGCAGTTCAAACAGAGAGATATTATTTCTTGAAAGTCATAATTCAAAATTACAAAAAATTAATGACCTACATCGTTCCTATGACGCTTTGCAGTATCCGCTTCTCTTTCCACATGGAGAGGATGGATATTCAATTAATATACCGCAAGTTGATCCTCTATCAAAAAAACATAAAAAAAAAAAACAATAGACACTAAATTTTTATAGTTACCGAATAATGATTCGGGAGGGTGAAATTAATCATTTAATTTATTTCAAAGCTCTTTTAAGTCAGTTTTTAGTCGATATGTATGCCAAAATGGAAGCAGAACGGCTTAATTTTATTCGAAACAATCAAGAAAAACTTAGGGCTGAAAGCTATATACACCTTAAAGACGCTATAGGTAGACAAGATGTAAATCCAGCTCAGCTGGGCCAAATGGTTATTTTACCATCTTCAGTCACGAGTTCTGCACGTTATATGCATGAGAAAACTCAGGATGCCATGACATATGTTCGGCACTATGGCCGTCCTGATTTATTTATAACATTTACTTGCAATCCTAAGTGGAAAGACATTACAGAGTCATTATTACCCGGTCAGATGGCCTATGACCGCCATGATATAATAGCGCGAGTATTTCATTTAAAAGTTAAAGCACTAAAGGCTCTTTTAGTTAAGAACGAATTGTTTGGAGAAGTTCAATGTTTTATGTACACTGTAGAATGGCAAAAACGTGGCCTCCCACATGTTCATATACTACTTTGGCTTAAAAATCGAATTTATGCTGATCAAATAGACGATACAATATGTGCAGAAATTCGAGATCCACAGAAAGATCCCGTGCTACATAATATCGTAAAGTCCAATATGATTCATGGACCTTGCGGAATGTTTAACGTAGTTCACCGTGCATGAAAGATGGCAAATGTTCAAAAAAATTTCCCCGTCAGCTTTCAAAGGAAACAGTAACAGGAATTGATAGTTATCCTCTGTATCGAAGAGGGCTTCAGATGATGGTGGCTTTTCATGTAGAAAAGAAAGGTAATATTTTAGACAACCGTTGGGTTGTGCCATATAATTCAGTACTATTACGTGCAATGAAGCACACATAAATGTTGAAGCCTGCAGTTCAGTTAAGTCTATAAAAATACGTATGCAAATATGTCAATAAAGGCAGCGATCAGGCTTCCTTTTCCCTTGAAGACCGACGAAATGAAGTTAAAACGTATGAAAATGGAAGATATATAAGCAGCTCGGAAGCCGTGTGGAGAATCCTGGCTTTCCCTATACACGAACGATTCCAGCAGTTATGCAATTGTCTGTACATTTAGAAAATGGCAGCGTGTGTACTTTAATCCAATGATCCGAATCAACTAGCGAAGAGATAAACACTCCTTCGAATACCTACACTTCTCGCTTTCTTTGAACTTTGTAAAATTGATGATTTCGCCAAA
>NW_027221742.1:0-7711 GCF_030179915.1 Drosophila takahashii
TTTCCATCAGAAAATAATCGTTCAATATGTAAAATTTACAAAACTTGTTTTATTTTGCTTATCTGAAGAGATATTGTAAATTCAGATGTCTTATTATGATAATCTAATTTAAAGTGCATAATTTTAGTTGGTTTTAACTTAAACAGTCACTTGGATCAAACAAAAAAGATTTGGGTTCGATGTGCAGGTTAATTAAAAATATTTCATTTTTCTCCCAAACGCGTAGTTTGGTTGTTAAATTATTGGTGTAAATGCTCTTTATTGAAACAAAAACAAGGATTTTATTGTGTTTTGAGCCTAAAACTCTTTCCCATCAGAAAATAATCGTTCAATATGTAAAATTTACAAAACTTGTTTTTTTTTTGCTTATCTGAAGAGATATTGTAAATTCAGATGTCTTATTATGATAATCTAATTTAAAGTGCATAATTTTAGTTGGTTTTAACTTAAACAGTCACTTGGAACAAACAAAAAAATATTTGGGTTTGATGTGGAGGTTAATTAAAAATATTTCATTTTTCTCCCAAACACGTAGTTTGGTTGTTAAATTAGTAGTGTAAATGCTCTATATTGAAACAAAAACAAGGATTTTATTGTGTTTTGAGCCTAAAACTCTGTCCCATCAGAAAATAATCGTTCAATATGTAAAATTTACAAAACTTGTTTTTTTTTGCTTATCTGAAGAGATATTGTAAATTCAGATGTCTTATTATGATAATCTAATTTAAAATGCATAATTTTAGTTGGTTTTAACTTAAACAGTCACTTGGATCAAACAAAAAAAAATTTGGGTTTGATGTGCAGGTTAATTAAAAATATTTCATTTTTCTCCCAAACACGAAGTTTGGTTGTTAAATTAGTAGTGTAAATGCTCTATATTGAAACAAAAACAACGATTTTATTGTGTTTTTAGCCTAAAACTCTTTCTCATCAGAAAATAATCGTTCAATATGTAAAATTTACAAAACTTGTTTTATTTTGCTTATCTGAAGAGATATTGTAAATTTAGATGTCTTATTATGAAAATCTAATTTAAACTACATAATTTTAGTTGGTTTTAACTTAAACACTCACTTGGATCAAACAAAAAAAATTTGGGTTCGATGTGCAGGTTAATTAAAAATATTTCATTTTTCTCCCAAACACGTAGTTTGGTTGTTAAATTAGTAGTGTAAATGCTCTATATTGAAACAAAAACAAGGATTTTATTGTGTTTTGAGCCTAAAACTCTTTCCCATCAGAAAATAATCGTTCAATATGTAAAATTTACAAAACTTGTTTTTTTTTGCTTATCTGAAGAGATATTGTAAATTCAGATGTCTTATTATGATAATCTAATTTAAACTACATAATTTTAGTTGGTTTTAACTTAAACAGTCACTTGGATCAAACAAAAAAGATTTGGGTTTGATGTGCAGGTTAATTAAAAATATTTCATTTTTCTCCCAAACACGTAGTTTGGTTGTTAAATTAGTAGTGTAAATGCTCTATACTGAAACAAAAACAACGATTTTATTGTGTTTTGAGCCTAAAACTCTTTTCCATCAGAAAATAATCGTTCAATATGTAAAATTTACAAAACTTGTTTTATTTTGCTTATCTGAAGATATATTGTAAAATCAGATGTCTTATTATGATAATCTAATTTAAACTACATAATTTTAGTTGGTTTTAACTTAAACAGTCACTTGGATCAAACAAAAAAAGATTTGGGTTCGATGTGCAGGTTAATTAAAAATATTTCATTTTTCTCCCAAACACGTAGTTTGGTTGTTAAATTAGTAGTGTAAATGCTATATATTGAAACAAAAACAACGATTTTATTGTGTTTTGAGCCTAAAACTCTTTTCCATTAGAAAATAATCTATCGATATGTAAAATTTACAAAACTTGTTTTATTTTGCTTATCTGAAGAGATATTGTAAATTCAGATGTCTTATTATGATAATCTAATTTAAACTACATAATTTTAGTTGGTTTCAACTTAAACAGTCACTTGGATCAAACAAAAAAAGATTTGGGTTGATGTGCAGGTTAATTAAAAATATTTCATTTTTCTCCCAAACACGTAGTTTGGTTGTTAAATTAGTGGTGTAAATGCTCTATATTGAAACAAAACAACGGTTCTATTGTGTGTTGAGCCTAAAACTCTTTTCCATCAGAAAATAATCGTTCAATATGTTAAATTTACAAAACTTGTTTTATTTTGCTTATCTGAAGAGATATTGTAAATTCAGATGTCTTATTATGATAATCTAATTTAATCTAATTTTTACGAAACTTGTTTTATTTTGCTTATCTGAAGAGATATTGTAAATTCAGATGTCTTATTATGATAATCTAATTTAATCTAATTTTTACAAAACTTGTTTTATTTTGCTTATCTGAAGAGATATTGTAAATTCAGATGTCTTACTATGATAATCTAATTTAAACTACATAATTTTAGTTGGTTTTAACTTAAACAGTCACTTGGATCAAACAAAAAAAGATTTGGGTTTGATGTGCAGGTTAATTAAAAATATTTCATTTTTCTCCCAAACACGTAGTTTGGTTGTTAAATTAGTAGTGTAAATGCTTTATATTGAAACAAAAACAACGATTTTATTGTGTTTTGAGCTTAAAACCCTTTTCCATCAGAAAATAATCGATCAATATGTAAAATTTACAAAACTTGTTTTATTTTGCTTATCTGAAGAGATATTCTAAATTCAGATGTCTTATTATGATAATCTAATTTAAAGTGCATAATTTTAGTTGGTTTTAACTTAAACAGTCACTTGGATCAAACAAAAAAAGATTTGGGTTCGATGTGCAGGTTAATTAAAAATATTTCATTTTTCTCCCAAACGCGTAGTTTGGTTGTTAAATTAGTATTGTAAATGCTCTATATTGAAACAAAAACAAGGATTTTATTGTGTTTTGAGCCTAAAACTCTTTCCCATCAGAAAATAATCGTTCAATATGTAAAATTTACAAAACTTGTTTTTTTTTGCTTATCTGAAGAGATATTGTAAATTCAGATGTCTTATTATGATAATCTAATTTAAACTACATAATTTTAGTTGGTTTTAACTTAAACAGTCACTTGGATCAAACAAAAAAGATTTGGGTTTGATGTGCAGGTTAATTAAAAATATTTCATTTTTCTCCCAAACACGTAGTTTGGTTGTTAAATTAGTAGTGTAAATGCTCTATACTGAAACAAAAACAACGATTTTATTGTGTTTTGAGCCTAAAACTCTTTTCCATCAGAAAATAATCGTTCAATATGTAAAATTTACAAAACTTGTTTTATTTTGCTTATCTGAAGATATATTGTAAAATCAGATGTCTTATTATGATAATCTAATTTAAACTACATAATTTTAGTTGGTTTTAACTTAAACAGTCACTTGGATCAAACAAAAAAAGATTTGGGTTCGATGTGCAGGTTAATTAAAAATATTTCATTTTTCTCCCAAACACGTAGTTTGGTTGTTAAATTAGTAGTGTAAATGCTATATATTGAAACAAAAACAACGATTTTATTGTGTTTTGAGCCTAAAACTCTTTTCCATTAGAAAATAATCTATCGATATGTAAAATTTACAAAACTTGTTTTATTTTGCTTATCTGAAGAGATATTGTAAATTCAGATGTCTTATTATGATAATCTAATTTAAAATACATAATTTTAGTTGGTTTTAACTTAAACAGTCACTTGGATCAAACAAAAAAAGATTTGGGTTCGATGTGCAGGTTAATTAAAAATATTTCGTTTATCTCCCAAACGCACAGTTTGATTGTTAAATTAGTGGTGTAAATGCTCTATATTGTTACAAAAACAACGATTTTATTGTGTTTTAAGCCTAAAACTCTTTTCCATCAGAAAATAATCGTTCAATATGTAAAATTTACAAAACTTGTTTTATTTTGCTTATCTGAAGAGATATTGTAAATTCAGATGTCTTATTATGATAATCTAATTTAAACTACATAATTTTAGTTGGTTTTAACTTAAACAGTCACTTGGATCAAACAAAAAAAGATTTGGGTTGATGTGCAGGTTAATTAAAAATATTTCATTTTTCTCCCAAACACGTAGTTTGGTTGTTAAATTAGTGGTGTAAATGCTCTATATTGAAACAAAAACAACGGTTTTATTGTGTGTTGAGCCTAAAACTCTTTTCCATCAGAAAATAATCGTTCAATATGTTAAATTTACAAAACTTGTTTTATTTTGCTTATCTGAAGAGATATTGTAAATTCAGATGTCTTATTATGATAATCTAATTTAATCTAATTTTTACGAAACTTGTTTTATTTTGCTTATCTGAAGAGATATTGTAAATTCAGATGTCTTATTATGATAATCTAATTTAATCTAATTTTTACAAAACTTGTTTTATTTTGCTTATCTGAAGAGATATTGTAAATTCAGATGTCTTACTATGATAATCTAATTTAAACTACATAATTTTAGTTGGTTTTAACTTAAACAGTCACTTGGATCAAACAAAAAAAGATTTGGGTTTGATGTGCAGGTTAATTAAAAATATTTCATTTTTCTCCCAAACACGTAGTTTGGTTGTTAAATTAGTAGTGTAAATGCTTTATATTGAAACAAAAACAACGATTTTATTGTGTTTTGAGCTTAAAACCCTTTTCCATCAGAAAATAATCGATCAATATGTAAAATTTACAAAACTTGTTTTATTTTGCTTATCTGAAGAGATATTGTAAATTCAGATGTCTTATTATGATAATCTAATTTAAAGTGCATAATTTTAGTTGGTTTTAACTTAAACAGTCACTTGGATCAAACAAAAAAAGATTTGGGTTCGATGTGCAGGTTAATTAAAAATATTTCATTTTTCTCCCAAACGCGTAGTTTGGTTGTTAAATTAGTAGTGTAAATGCTATATATTGAAACAAAAACAACGATTTTATTGTGTTTTGAGCCTAAAACTCTTTTCCATTAGAAAATAATCTATCGATATGTAAAATTTACAAAACTTGTTTTATTTTGCTTATCTGAAGAGATATTGTAAATTCAGATGTCTTATTATGATAATCTAATTTAAAATACATAATTTTAGTTGGTTTTAACTTAAACAGTCACTTGGATCAAACAAAAAAAGATTTGGGTTCGATGTGCAGGTTAATTAAAAATATTTCGTTTATCTCCCAAACGCACAGTTTGATTGTTAAATTAGTGGTGTAAATGCTCTATATTGTTACAAAAACAACGATTTTATTGTGTTTTAAGCCTAAAACTCTTTTCCATCAGAAAATAATCGTTCAATATGTAAAATTTACAAAACTTGTTTTATTTTGCTTATCTGAAGAGATATTGTAAATTCAGATGTCTTATTATGATAATCTAATTTAAACTACATAATTTTAGTTGGTTTTAACTTAAACAGTCACTTGGATCAAACAAAAAAAGATTTGGGTTGATGTGCAGGTTAATTAAAAATATTTCATTTTTCTCCCAAACACGTAGTTTGGTTGTTAAATTAGTGGTGTAAATGCTCTATATTGAAACAAAAACAACGGTTTTATTGTGTGTTGAGCCTAAAACTCTTTTCCATCAGAAAATAATCGTTCAATATGTTAAATTTACAAAACTTGTTTTATTTTGCTTATCTGAAGAGATATTGTAAATTCAGATGTCTTATTATGATAATCTAATTTAATCTAATTTTTACGAAACTTGTTTTATTTTGCTTATCTGAAGAGATATTGTAAATTCAGATGTCTTATTATGATAATCTAATTTAATCTAATTTTTACAAAACTTGTTTTATTTTGCTTATCTGAAGAGATATTGTAAATTCAGATGTCTTACTATGATAATCTAATTTAAACTACATAATTTTAGTTGGTTTTAACTTAAACAGTCACTTGGATCAAACAAAAAAAGATTTGGGTTTGATGTGCAGGTTAATTAAAAATATTTCATTTTTCTCCCAAACACGTAGTTTGGTTGTTAAATTAGTAGTGTAAATGCTTTATATTGAAACAAAAACAACGATTTTATTGTGTTTTGAGCTTAAAACCCTTTTCCATCAGAAAATAATCGATCAATATGTAAAATTTACAAAACTTGTTTTATTTTGCTTATCTGAAGAGATATTGTAAATTCAGATGTCTTATTATGATAATCTAATTTAAAGTGCATAATTTTAGTTGGTTTTAACTTAAACAGTCACTTGGATCAAACAAAAAAAGATTTGGGTTCGATGTGCAGGTTAATTAAAAATATTTCATTTTTCTCCCAAACGCGTAGTTTGGTTGTTAAATTAGTGGTGTAATTGCTCTATATTAAAACAAAAACAAGGATTTTATTGTGTTTTCAGCCTAAAACTCTTTCCCATCAGAAAATAATCGTTCAATATGTAAAATTTACAAAACTTGTTTTATGTTGCTTATCTGAAGAGATATTGTAAATTCAGATGTCTTATTATGATAATCTAATTTAAAATACATAATTTAGTTGGTTTTAACTCAAACAGTCACTTGGATCAAACAAAAAAAGATTTGGGTTTGATGTGCAGGTTAGTTAAAAATATTTCATTTTTCTCCCAAACACGTAGTTTGGTTGTTAAATTAGTGGTGTAAATGCTCTATATTGAAACAAAAACAAAGATTTTATTGTGTGTTGAGCCTAAAACTCTTTTCCATCAGAAAATAATCGTTCAATATGTAAAATTTACAAAACTTGTTTTATTTTGCTTATCTGAAGAGATATTGTAAATTCAGATGTCTTATTTTGATAATCTAATTTAAATGCATAATTTTAGTTGGTTTTAACTTAAACAGTCACTTGGATCAAACAAAAAAAGATTTGGGTTCGATGTGCAGGTTAATTAAAAATATTTCGTTTATCTCCCAAACGCACAGTTTGATTGTTAAATTAGTGGTGTAAATGCTCTATATTGTTACAAAAACAACGATTTTATTGTGTTTTAAGCCTAAAACTCTTTCCCATCAGAAAAATAATCGTTCAATATGTAAAATTTACAAAACTTGTTTTATTTTGCTTATCTGAAGAGATATTGTAAATTCAGATGTCTTATTATGATAATCTAATTTAAACTACATAATTTTAGTTGGTTTTAACTTAAACAGTCACTTGGATCAAACAAAAAAAGATTTGGGTTTGATGTGCAGGTTAATTAAAAATATTTCATTTTTCTCCCAAACACGTAGTTTGGTTGTTAAATTAGTGGTGTAAATGCTCTATATTGAAACAAAAACAAACGATTTTATTGTGTGTTGAGCCTAAAACTCTTTTCCATCAGAAAATAATCGTTCAATATGTAAAATTTACAAAACTTGTTTTATTTTGCTTATCTGAAGAGATATTGTAAATTCAGATGTCTTATTATGATAATCTAATTTAAACTACATAATTTTAGTTGGTTTTAACTTAAACAGTCACTTGGATCAAACAAAAAAAGATTTGGGTTCGATGTGCAGGTTAATTAAAAATATTTCATTTTTCTCCCAAACACGTAGTTTGGTTGTTAAATTAGTAGTGTAAATGCTATATATTGAAACAAAAACAACGATTTTATTGTGTTTTGAGCCTAAACTCTTTTCCATTAGAAAATAATCTATCGATATGTAAAATTTACAAAACTTGTTTTATTTTGCTTATCTGAAGAGATATTGTAAATTCAGATGTCTTATTATGATAATCTAATTTAAAATACATAATTTT
>NW_027221743.1:0-5000 GCF_030179915.1 Drosophila takahashii
AAAATACATAATTTAGTTGGTTTTAACTCAAACAGTCACTTGGATCAAACAAAAAAAGATTTGGGTTGGTGTGCAGGTTAATTAAAAATATTTCGTTTATCTCCCAAACGCACAGTTTGATTGTTAAATTAGTAGTGTAAATGCTCTATATTGATACAAAAACAAGGATTGTATTGTGTTTTAAGCCTTAAACTCTTTCCCATCAGAAAATAATCGTTCAATATGTAAAATTTACAAAACTTGTTTTATTTTGCTTATCTGAAGAGATATTGTATATTCAGATGTCTTATTATGATAATCTAATTTAAACTACATAATTTTAGTTGGTTTTAACTTAAACAGTCACTTGGATCAAACAAAAAAAGATTTGGGTTTGATGTGCAGGTTAATTAAAAATATTTCATTTTTCTCCCAAACACGTAGTTTGGTTGTTAAATTAGTGGTGTAAATGCTCTATATTGAAACAAAAACAACGATTTTATTGTGTGTTGAGCCTAAAACTCTTTTCCATCAGAAAATAATCGTTCAATATGTAAAATTTACAAAACTTGTTTTATTTTGCTTATCTGAAGAGATATTGTAAATTCAGATGTCTTATTATGATAATCTAATTTAAACTACATAATTTTAGTTGGTTTTAACTTAAACAGTCACTTGGATCAAACAAAAAAAGATTTGGGTTCGATGTGCAGGTTAATTAAAAATATTTCAGTTTATCTCCCAAACGCACTAGTTTGATTGTTAAATTAGTGGTGTAAATGCTCTATATTGTAACAAAAACAACGATTTTATTGTGTTTTAAGCCTAAAACTCTTTCCCATCAGAAAATAATCGTTCAATATGTAAAATTTACAAAACTTGTTTTATTTTGCTTATCTGAAGAGATATTGTAAATTCAGATGTCTTATTATGATAATCTAATTTAAACTACATAATTTTAGTTGGTTTTAACTTAAACAGTCACTTGGATCAAACAAAAAAAGATTTGGGTTTGATGTGCAGGTTAATTAAAAATATTTCATTTTTCTCCCAAACACGTAGTTTGGTTGTTAAATTAGTGGTGTAAATGCTCTATATTGAAACAAAAACAACGATTTTATTGTGTGTTGAGCCTAAAACTCTTTTCCATCAGAAAATAATCGTTCAATATGTAAAATTTACAAAACTTGTTTTATTTTGCTTATCTGAAGAGATATTGTAAATTCAGATGTCTTATTATGATAATCTAATTTAAACTACATAATTTTAGTTGGTTTTAACTTAAACAGTCACTTGGATCAAACAAAAAAAGATTTGGGTTGATGTGCAGGTTAATTAAAAATATTTCATTTTTCTCCCAAACACGTAGTTTGGTTGTTAAATTAGTGGTGTAAATGCTCTATATTGAAACAAAAACAACGATTTTATTGTGTGTTGAGCCTAAAACTCTTTTCCATCAGAAAATAATCGTTCAATATGTAAAATTTACAAAACTTGTTTTATTTTGCTTATCTGAAGAGATATTGTAAATTCAGATGTCTTATTATGATAATCTAATTTAAACTACATAATTTTAGTTGGTTTTAACTTAAACAGTCACTTGGATCAAACAAAAAAAGATTTGGGTTTGATGTGCAGGTTAATTAAAAATATTTCATTTTTCTCCCAAACACGTAGTTTGGTTGTTAAATTAGTGGTGTAAATGCTCTATATTGAAACAAAAACAACGATTTTATTGTGTGTTGAGCCTAAAACTCTTTTCCATCAGAAAATAATCGTTCAATATGTAAAATTTACAAAACTTGTTTTATTTTGCTTATCTGAAGAGATATTGTAAATTCAGATGTCTTATTATGATAATCTAATTTAAACTACATAATTTTAGTTGGTTTTAACTTAAACAGTCACTTGGATCAAACAAAAAAAGATTTGGGTTTGATGTGCAGGTTAATTAAAAATATTTCATTTTTCTCCCAAACACGTAGTTTGGTTGTTAAATTAGTGGTGTAAATGCTCTATATTGAAACAAAAACAACGATTTTATTGTGTGTTGAGCCTAAAACTCTTTTCCATCAGAAAATAATCGTTCAATATGTAAAATTTACAAAACTTGTTTTATTTTGCTTATCTGAAGAGATATTGTAAATTCAGATGTCTTATTATGATAATCTAATTTAAACTACATAATTTTAGTTGGTTTTAACTTAAACAGTCACTTGGATCAAACAAAAAAAGATTTGGGTTTGATGTGCAGGTTAATTAAAAATATTTCATTTTTCTCCCAAACACGTAGTTTGGTTGTTAAATTAGTGGTGTAAATGCTCTATATTGAAACAAAAACAACGATTTTATTGTGTGTTGAGCCTAAAACTCTTTTCCATCAGAAAATAATCGTTCAATATGTAAAATTTACAAAACTTGTTTTATTTTGCTTATCTGAAGAGATATTGTAAATTCAGATGTCTTATTATGATAATCTAATTTAAACTACATAATTTTAGTTGGTTTTAACTTAAACAGTCACTTGGATCAAACAAAAAAAGATTTGGGTTGATGTGCAGGTTAATTAAAAATATTTCATTTTTCTCCCAAACACGTAGTTTGGTTGTTAAATTAGTGGTGTAAATGCTCTATATTGTTACAAAAACAACGATTTTATTGTGTTTTGAGCCTAAAACTCTTTCCCATCAGAAAATAATCGTTCAATATGTAAAATTTACAAAACTTGTTTTATTTTGCTTATCTGAAGAGATATTGTAAATTCAGATGTCTTATTATGATAATCTAATTTAAAATACATAATTTTAGTTGGTTTTAACTTAAACAGTCACTTGGATCAAACAAAAAAAGATTTGGGTTTGATGTGCAGGTTAATTAAAAATATTTCATTTTTCTCCCAAACGCGTAGTTTGGTTGTTAAATTAGTGGTGTAAATGCTCTATATTGAAACAAAAACAACGATTTTATTGTGTTTTGAGCCTGAAACTCTTTTCCATCAGAAAATAATCGTTCAATATGTAAAATTTACAAAACTTGTTTTATTTTGCTTCTCTGAAGAGATATTGTAAATTCGATATTGTAAATTCAGATGTCTTATTATGATAATCTAATTTAAACTACATAATTTTAGTTGGTTTTAACTTAAACAGTCACTTGGATCAAACAAAAAAAGATTTGGGTTGATGTGCAGGTTAATTAAAAATATTTCATTTTTCTCCCAAACACGTAGTTTGGTTGTTAAATTAGTGGTGTAAATGCTCTATATTGAAACAAAAACAACGATTTTATTGTGTGTTGAGCCTAAAACTCTTTTCCATCAGAAAATAATCGTTCAATATGTAAAATTTACAAAACTTGTTTTATTTTGCTTATCTGAAGAGATATTGTAAATTCAGATGTCTTATTATGATAATCTAATTTAAAGTGCATATTTTTAGTTGGTTTTAACTTAAACAGTCACTTGGATCAAACAAAAAAAGATTTGGGTTGGTGTGCAGGTTAATTAAAAACATTTAATTTATCTCCCAAACGCACAGTTTAATTGTTAAATTAGTAGTGTAAATGCTCTATATTGAAAAAAAACAACGATTTTATTGTGTTTTGAGCCTAAAATCTTTTCCATCAGAAAATAATCGATCAATATGTAAAATTTACAAAACTTGTTTTATTTTGCTTATCTGAAGAGATATTGTAAATTCAGATGTCTTATTATGATAATCTAATTTAAAATACATAATTTTAGTTGGTTTTAACTTAAACAGTCACTTGGATCAAACAAAAAAAGATTTGGGTTTGATGTGCAGGTTAATTAAAAATATTTCATTTTTCTCCCAAACGCGTAGTTTGGTTGTTAAATTAGTGGTGTAAATGCTCTATATTGAAACAAAAACAACGATTTTATTGTGTTTTGAGCCTAAAACTCTTTCCCATCAGAAAATAATCGTTCAATATGTAAAATTTACAAAACTTGTTTTATTTTGCTTCTCTGAAGAGATATTGTAAATTCAAGAGATATTGTAAATTCAGATGTCTTATTATGATAATCTAATTTAAACTACATAATTTTAGTTGGTTTTAACTTAAACAGTCACTTGGATCAAACAAAAAAAGATTTGGGTTTGATGTGCAGGTTAATTAAAAATATTTCATTTTTCTCCCAAACACGTAGTTTGGTTGTTAAATTAGTAGTGTAAATGCTCTATATTGAAACAAAAACAACGATTTTATTGTGTTTTGAGCCTAAAACTCTTTTCCATCAGAAAATAATCGATTCAATATGTAAAATTTACAAAACTTGTTTTATTTTGCTTATCTGAAGAGATATTGTAAATTCAGATGTCTTATTATGATAATCTAATTTAAAGTGCACTAATTTTAGTTGGTTTTAACTTAAACAGTCACTTGGATCAAACAAAAAAAGATTTGGGTTCGATGTGCAGGTTAATTAAAAATATTTCATTTTTCTCCCAAACGCGTAGTTTGGTTGTTAAATTAGTGGTGTAAATGCTCTATATTAAAACAAAAACAAGGATTTTATTGTGTTTTGAGCCTAAAACTCTTTCCCATCAGAAAATAATCGTTCAATATGTAAAATTTACAAAACTTGTTTTATTTTGCTTATATGAAGAGATATTGTAAATTCAGATGTCTTATTATGATAATCTAATTTAAAATACATAATTTTAGTTGGTTTTAACTTAAACAGTCACTTGGATCAAACAAAAAAAGATTTGGGTTTGATGTGCAGGTTAATTAAAAATATTTCATTTTTCTCCCAAACACGTAGTTTGGTTGTTAAATTAGTGGTGTAAATGCTCTATATTGAAACAAAAACAACGATTTTATTGTGTGTTGAGCCTAAAACTCTTTTCCATCAGAAAATAATCGTTCAATATGTAAAATTTACAAAACTTGTTTTATTTTGCTTATCTGAAGAGATATTGTAAATTCAGATGTCTTATTATGATAATCTAATTTAAACTACATAATTTTAGTTGGTTTTAACTTAAACAGTCACTTGG
>NW_027221744.1:2500-32570 GCF_030179915.1 Drosophila takahashii
TGTATTAGCTCTAGAATTACCACAGTTATCCAAGTAACTGTTAACGATCTAAGGAACCATAACTGATATAATGAGCCTTTTGCGGTTTCACTTTTAATTCGTGTGTACTTAGACATGCATGGCTTAATCTTTGAGACAAGCATATAACTACTGGCAGGATCAACCAGAATAATGTTTTCGTTCATATTTCATTCATATTTTTTGAATAGAAATTAGTAATATAAATATAATAGATTTTATTTCCATTTTATATGTTCGGTTTTTCTTAAATATTGATTTTAATTCAATATTTTTTTTTTGCTTTGTGAAATAATTCTATTTTAATTCGAATACGGCCATTTTTATATGGCATTCGTATACGTTCTTTAATTTTTACTTGTTTCGCCACTAATATAACAAGTTTATAATTGATGTTAAGAAAAAGTACAACTTTTTTATAACACAATTTTCATATATATTGTTCTTTCTATAAGTTTTTATTATATTATATATACATATTTCATTCTAAATATCATTTTTGTTCAACATACATAATTATTGTATCCACACATGTACAATTTTAGTTAAACCAATATAAATATTCATTTAAATCATTTCCATATATATCATAAATTTAAAATTTATCTTTTAAAAATAACTCTATGATAATATATAATAAAAAACCGAGCGCATATGAAATTATTTTGATCACTAATATTGCAATTATATTTTATTATAATGCTTTTTGTAAACACATTGTACCGGCAAGCGATACTCTGTGCCCAAACGACAGGGGATATAATAATTTAATATAAATTATCATATATACCTGCCACCAAAGATTAACGATAAAAGTCGGAAACAATTTGTTATTCTATATATAATAGAAACTTGACCTCTGTTTCACCTTATTATCATGGGTTTATAATATTAACCGCGTAGCCAAGTCTTAATTTCATTTAAGAAACAAATTTATACGGATAATATTTTGATTTTAATATATGTTGTTCTATTGATAACAAAAGTATATATTATAATATATTTTGTTCAATAGTAGATGGACTACTTACTGTACCATCCTTATTTTTTATTATTATTGATATACATTATATTGACAACAGCATATGATATTCATATGGTTTGTTCAATAATTAATTGGTGGACAACCACTGACCATCCTATAGTAGTTTTTGGCCACGACGTCTAAATATCGAAATTATTTAATTCCGTTTGCCACCCATACGATAGATATTAACTATCTATAATAATAATGTGTACGCATAAAATATTATATGTATATATATAGACCAACAGACAAGCACTTCACCCTATAGTAGTTTTTGGCCACGACGTCTATATATCGGGCATATTTAATTCTCTTTGCCACCCAACCAAAGATATTCACTTTTTTATATAAAGTATTATTTGATCATATTAATATAACCAATTATTTCTGCCATATTCATATAATTTCTTTATGAATTATTTTTTGGTCATATCCATATAATCTATATGCCGTATCCATATAATGAATACGGCATATCCATACACTAGCCATATTTGTATGTCAATGTATATTTTATTATACATTTTTTTTCTTATACATATAATATGGTATTTCCATATCGCTATAATTGAATTATATGTATAAGATATCATTTATATATAGCATTGCCAAAATAATATGATAAACATAATTTTGAACAATACGGCCGTCGGCGAGCACTGCCTCCTATATATGTTTTGGCCACGACGTCTAAATATTGGGTATTTTTCGTACTGCGGCCCGGTGTATGTAAATTGGGCATATTTCGTACTGATGCCAACATATCTATATGACTCATTATTTTCTTCCATATCATATAACTTCTTTATTTCCATATTTCAAGTAATTTCTTTATTTGCCATATCAATATAAAATATTTTTTGGTCATATTTAATATAATCTATATGCCGTATCCATATAATGAATACGGCATATCCATACAACTAGCCATATTTGTATGTCAATGTATATTTTATTATACATTTTTTTCTTTATACATATAATATGGTATTTCCATATCGCTATAATTGAATTATATGTATAAGATATCATTTATATATAGCATTGCCAAAATAATATGATAAACATAAATTTTGAACAATACGGCCGGTCGGCGAGCACTGCCTCCCTATATATGTTTTTGGCCACGACGTCTAAATATTGGGTATTTTTCGTACTGCGGCCCCGGTGTATGTAAATTGGGCATATTTCGTACTGATGCCAACATATCTATATGACTCATTATTTTCTTCCATATCAATATAACTTCTTTTATTTCCATATTCAAGTAATTTCTTTATTTGCCATATCAATATAAAATATTTTTTGGTCATATTTATATAATCTATATGCCGTATCCATATAATGAATACGGCATATCCATACAACTAGCCATATTTGTATGTCAATGTATATTTTATTATACATTTTTTTTCTTTATACATATAATATGGTATTTCCATATCGCTATAATTGAATTATATGTATAAGATATCATTTATATATAGCATTGCCAAAATAATATGATAAACATAAATTTTGAACAATACGGCCGGTCGGCGAGCACTGCCTCCCTATATATGTTTTTGGCCACGACGTCTAAATATTGGGTATTTTTCGTACTGCGGCCCCGGTGTATGTAAATTGGGCATATTTCGTACTGATGCCAACATATCTATATGACTCATTATTTTCTTCCATATCAATATAACTTCTTTTATTTCCATATTCAAGTAATTTCTTTATTTGCCATATCAATATAAAATATTTTTTGGTCATATTTATATAATCTATATGCCGTATCCATATAATGAATACGGCATATCCATACAACTAGCCATATTTGTATGTCAATGTATATTTTATTATACATTTTTTTTCTTTATACATATAATATGGTATTTCCATATCGCTATAATTGAATTATATGTATAAGATATCATTTATATATAGCATTGCCAAAATAATATGATAAACATAAATTTTGAACAATACGGCCGGTCGGCGAGCACTGCCTCCCTATATATGTTTTTGGCCACGACGTCTAAATATTGGGTATTTTTCGTACTGCGGCCCCGGTGTATGTAAATTGGGCATATTTCGTACTGATGCCAACATATCTATATGACTCATTATTTTCTTCCATATCAATATAACTTCTTTTATTTCCATATTCAAGTAATTTCTTTATTTGCCATATCAATATAAAATATTTTTTGGTCATATTTATATAATCTATATGCCGTATCCATATAATGAATACGGCATATCCATACAACTAGCCATATTTGTATGTCAATGTATATTTTATTATACATTTTTTTTCTTTATACATATAATATGGTATTTCCATATCGCTATAATTGAATTATATGTATAAGATATCATTTATATATAGCATTGCCAAAATAATATGATAAACATAAATTTTGAACAATACGGCCGGTCGGCGAGCACTGCCTCCCTATATATGTTTTTGGCCACGACGTCTAAATATTGGGTATTTATCGTACTGCGGCTCCGGTGTATGTAAATTGGGCATATTTCGTACTGATGCCACCATATCCATATAACTTATTTTTGTTCTATATCTATATAATTAATTTTTTTTCCATACCTATAACTATTAAACTAATTTTTTTCCATATCCATACTTGAACTTATTATTTTTCCCATATCCATATAACTCGTTTTTTCCATATCCACACTAGAATTTAGTATTTATCCCATATCCATATAAATCATTATTTACCATATCAATATAAATATATTTTCCATATTCATACTAGAACTTATTATTTCTTTAATATTCATATAACTCAATATTTTTTCATATCCATACTAGAACTTATTCTTTTCCCATATCCATACTAGAACTTATAAATTTTCCCATATTCATATAACTAATTTTTTTCATATCCATACTAGAACATTATATTTTTGCCATATCTCTAAACTCATTTTATTCCATATCCATACTAGAACTTATTATTTCCTAAATATCCAAATAACTTAATATTTTTCCATATCCATACCAGAACTTTTTATTTTTCCCATATCCATAGAACTAATTTTTTTCATATCCATACTAGAACCTAATTTATTCCTATATCCATATAACTTATTATTTACTATTACAATATAATTATTTTTTCCATATCCATACTAGAGCTTATTATCTCTTCAATATCCATAAACTCAATATTTTTTCATATCCATACTAGAACTGATTATTTTTCCCATATCCATACTAGAACTCAGTATTCTTCCCATATCCATACTACAACTTAGTATTTTTCCCATATGCATATAACTCATTATTTATTGCATATCAATATAACTAATTTTTTTCCATATCCATACTAGAACTTATTATTTCTTTAATATCCATATAACTCAATATTTTTTATATCCATACTAGAACTTATTATTTTTCCCATATCCATACTAGAACTTATAAATTTTCCCATATTCATATAACTAATTTTTTTCATATCCATACTAGAACTTATATTTTTGCATATCTATATAACTCATTTATTCCATATCCATACTAGAACTTATTATTTCTTAAATATCCATATAACTCAATATTTTTTCATATCCATACTAGAACTTTTTATTTTTCCCATATCCATAGAACTTATTTTTTCATATCCATACTAGAACCTAATTTTCTTCCTATATCCATATAACTTATTATTTACTATTACAATATAATTAATTTTTTCCATATCCATACTAGAACTTATTATTTCTTTAATATCCATATAACTCAATATTTTTTCATATCCATACTAGAACTTATCATTTTTCCCATATTCATATAACTCATTTTTCCATATCCATACTAGAACTCTGTATTCTTTTCCATATCCATATAACTCATTTTTTTCATATCCATACTAGAACTTATTATTTTTCCATATCCATATAACTCATTTTTTTCATATCCATACTAGAACTTATTATTTTTCCCATATCCATATAACTCATTTTTTCATATCCATACTAGAACTTAATATTTTTTCATATCCATATAACTCATGTTTGGACTTGAATATTTTTATACACGTCACTAATAGGATGACGATTCAATCATCTATTTTAATATAAACATTACTTGCATATGTCTCTTACTTGCATGTTCGGACTTAGAATATTTTTATACACGTCACTAATAGGATGACGATTCAGTTGGCTACCTTAAGAGGTACATATACTTGCATATGTCTCTTACTTGTATGTTCGGACTTAGAATATTTTTATACACGTCACTAATAGGATGACGATTCAGTTGGCTACCTTAAGAGGTACATATACTTGCATATGTCTCTTACTTGTATGTTCGGACTTAGAATATTTTTATACACGTCACTAATAGGATGACGATTCAGTTGGCTACCTTAAGAGGTACATATACTTGCATATGTCTCTTACTTGTATGTTCGGACTTAGAATATTTTTATACACGTCACTAATAGGATGACGATTCAGTTGGCTACCTTAAGAGGTACATATACTTGCATATGTCTCTTATTTGCATGTTCGGACTTAGAATATTTTTATACGCGTCACTAATAGGATGACGATTCAGTTGGCTACCTTAAGAGGTACATATACTTGCATATGTCTCTTATTTGCATGTTCGGACTTAGAATATTTTTATACGCGTCACTAATAGGATGACGATTCAGTTGGCTACCTTAAGAGGTACATATACTTGCATATGTCTCTTACTTGTATGTTCGGACTTAGAATATTTGTATACACGTCACTAATAGGATGACGATTCAGTTGGCTACCTTAAGAAGTACATATACTTGCATATGTCTCTTATTTGCATGTTCGGACTTAGAATATTTTTATACGCGTCACTAATAGGATGACGATACATATGGCTACCATTGTTAAATATATTTAAATAAAATTTATTTAAATATAATTATTATTTTATATATATATATTTTATATATATATATATTCTGACTTAAAAAAGCCAAACAAAATAAACACAATTAAATTTATGTTTATTATCGAATCATCAAGCAAAGGATAAGCTTCAGTGGATCGCAGTATGGCAGCTGCTCAACCACTTACAACACCTTGCCTGTTACAAAAGTCGTTTACAATTGATTCTAGGCTTTGTCATTGTATTAAATAATGCTTTTATATGTAACTAGCGCGGCATCAGGTGATCGAAGATCCTCCCAATTTACTATGTTACAAATTACATTGGCATCACATCCATTGTCGTTTATAAAGTAAATTATAAACTTTAAATGGTTTAGAAGCCATACAATGCAAATTGCCCCTTATTTATCATTGCAGTCCAGCACGGATACGACCTTAGAGGCGTTCAGGCATAATCCAACGGACGTAGCGTCATACCACTGTTCGCTCGAACAAGTATTGTGCCATTGGTCCGTACCTGCGGTTCCTCTCGTACTACGCAGGAATGCTGTCGCAACAACGTTTTGTCATTAGTAGGGTAAAACTAACCTGTCTCACGACGGTCTAAACCCAGCTCACGTTCCCTTGCATGGGTGAACAATCCAACGCTTGGTGAATTTTGCTTCACAATGATAGGAAGAGCCGACATCGAAGGATCAAAAAGCGACGTCGCTATGAACGCTTGGCCGCCACAAGCCAGTTATCCCTATGGTAACTTTTCTGACACCTCTTGTTAAAAACTCTTTAAACCAAAAGGATCGATAGGCCGAGCTTTTGCTGTCCCTGTGTGTACTGAACACCGAGATCAAGTCAGCATTTGCCCTTTTGCTCTATGTGTGGTTTCTGTCCGCACTGAGCTGGCCTTGGGACACCTCCGTTATTATTTGAGAGATGTACCGCCCCAGTCAAACTCCCTACCTGGCAATGTCCTTGAATTGGATCATACCTGAGTAATTGGAGTTATACCAAATTTTCAAATCAAAAATACATAAATGCACCGTTTTATTAAAGAATTTGTTTGCGATTATATAACAAACTCGTGATACTTTGATCAAGAAGCTTGCATCAAAACCCAATACCATAAGATATAATAAATATATCCGTATAATGGCTAGGAAATGATACACGTTCCATTTAATCAAGTAAGTAAGGAAACAATAAGAGTAGTGGTATTTCATTGACGATACCAAACCGAAGTCTAATATCTCCCACTTATTCTACACCTCTTATGTCTCCTTACACTGCCAGATTAGAGTCAAGCTCAAAAGGGTCTTCTTTCCCCGCTAATTATTCCAAGCCCGTTCCCTTGGCTGTGGTTTCGCTAGATAGTAGATAGGGACAGTAGGAATCTCGTTAATCCATTCATGCGCGTCACTAATTAGATGACGAGGCATTTGGCTACCTTAAGAGAGTCATAGTTACTCCCGCCGTTGACCCGCGCTTACTTGAATTTCTTCACTTTGACATTCAGAGCACTGGGCAGAAATCACATTGTGTCAACACCCGCTAGGGCCATCACAATGCTTTGTTTTAATTAGACAGTCGGATTCCCCAAGTCCGTGCCAGTTCTGAATTGATTGTTAATTGATAATCGTTATAATTAATAAGAACTAATTGGTTTGACCCAATTAGTATTCTTAAAAATTTTAGCAAGAAAGTTCCACAATTGGCTACGTAACTAACTATCCGGGGAACAAGTAACTAACATAAATGCTAGAAACTCTATTTACCCAGAACGAGCACATAAACCATGTTATTGTTTCCCAATCAAGCCCGACTATCTCAATCTTCAGAGCCAATCCTTATCCCGAAGTTACGGATCTAATTTGCCGACTTCCCTTACCTACATTATTCTATCGACTAGAGACTCTTCACCTTGGAGACCAGCTGCGGATATTGGTACGGCCTGTTGAGAAGTTTGCGTGTCCCCACCATAAATTTTCAAGGTCCGAGGAGAAAATATCGACACAACAGTATATGTCATGCTCTTCTAGCCCATCTACCATATCTCTCTGCGAAAGACTTCCATGGTAGTACGGCTATAAAACAGAAAAGAAAACTCTTCCGATATCTCTCGACGGCTTCTTTATGGTCGTTCCTGTTGCCAGGATGAGCACGAGGCCCATATTTAATAACAAACGGATACTCAACAGGTTACGGAATTGGAACCGTATTCCCTTTCGTTCAAAATTATTCAAGTATATTATATTAGCTTGATTTGTATATATTGCGTTTTTGGTTTTACTTGAAAATTTTCGGCTTTCGCCTTGAACTTAGGACCGACTAACTCGTGATCAACCACTGTTCACACGAAACCCTTCTCCACTTCAGTCCTCCAAGGTCTCATTCGATTATTTGCTACTACCACCAAGATCTGTACCAATGGCAGCTCCATGCAGGCTTACGCCAAACACTTCTACGCATACCATTGTACCTTCCTACTCACTAAAGTTTCAAAATTTATATCACAAGTAATATAAATCATCTACTTTAGCGGTAATGTATAGGTATACAACTTAAGCGCCATCCATTTTAAGGGCTAGTTGCTTCGGCAGGTGAGTTGTTACACACTCCTTAGCGGATTTCGACTTCCATGATCACCGTCCTGCTGTTTTAAGCAACCAACGCCTTTCATGGTATCTGCATGAGTTGTTAATTTGGGCACCGTAACATTACGTTTGGTTCATCCCACAGCGCCAGTTCTGCTTACCAAAAGTGGCCCACTGGGCACATTATATCATAACCTTAAACTTCATATCAAGAAAGTTAAGGTTCTTACCCATTTAAAGTTTGAGAATAGGTTAAGATCGTTTCGACCCTAAGGCCTCTAATCATTCGCTTTACCAGATAAGATTATTTTATATAATATTAAAATGCACCAGCTATCCTGAGGGAAACTTCGGAAGGAACCAGCTACTAGATGGTTCGATTGGTCTTTCGCCCCTATACTCAATTCTGACAATCGATTTGCACGTCAGAACTGTTTCGGTCTTCCATCAGGGTTTCCCCTGACTTCAACCTGATCAAGTATAGTTCACCATCTTTCGGGTCACAGCATATATGCTCAAGGTACGTTCCAGTTAGAGGCATAAATAATATAAATATCATTATACATAACTATATAGAACGCCCCGGGATTGTGTTAATTAGCTATAAATAGTTAAAAAACTAATCCCATTATTAGTCAAGTTAATTACGCTATTAGGTTTATATCCCAATAACTTGCACATATGTTAGACTCCTTGGTCCGTGTTTCAAGACGGGTCCCGAAGGTATCCTGAATCTTTCGCATTGTTAATCCTACAAGTGCATATAATAAACACAAAAATCAATGATAATCATGCCATTATATAATTCCGAAAAATTAACGCACTGTATTCATATAAATCTATCAGCACTTTATCAAATTAATAACATTTATTCTGTGTTAAAATGCAAGCAATTTAATTTGAATAAACTATAAGTTATATTTTATGATAAATTTGGTATGCTAATAGATTACAATGTCCTTATATGGAAAAAATGCACACTATTATCATAATATTGTTTAAATATTACAATTTTAATGATGAATTTTCCATAACGGATATTCAGGTTCATCGGGCTTAACCTCTAAGCAGTTTCACGTACTGTTTAACTCTCTATTCAGAGTTCTTTTCAACTTTCCCTCACGGTACTTGTTTACTATCGGTCTCATGGTTATATTTAGTTTTAGATGGAGTTTACCACCCACTTAGTGCTGCACTATCAAGCAACACGACTCTTTGGAAACATCATCTAGTAATCATTAACGTTATACGGGCCTGGCACCCTCTATGGGTAAATGGCCTCATTTAAGAAGGACTTAAATCGTTAATTTCTCATACTAGAATATTGACGCTCCATACACTGCATCTCACATTTGCCATATAGACAAAGTGACTTAGTGCTGAACTGATTTCTTTTCGCTCGCCGCTACTAAGAAAATCCTTGTTAGTTTCTTTTCCTCCCCTAATTAATATGCTTAAATTCAGGGGGTAGTCCCATATGAGTTGAGGTTGTATATAACTTTTATTTGCAATTAATTCTTTATATATAATGATAAAACATTTTATTAAATTCGTTTAAAGCTGACGTATATATATATTAATGGCATTTATTTGTAACGAATTAACGAAGAATAATAATATTGTCAACGTTTTTCATATTTCAAATCATTAATAAGAGACAATTCTAGATAATATTTTATGCTAGACATTTCTCAGTATTATTTGATTGAAAAAGAAAATATTCCTCTTCGTTTTTCTCAAAGTTTAATTACTATTGTGAGATAATGTTTTTCATATATTTGTTAATATTATGAATAAAATAATTAAATTATTTTTATCCAATAATATACCATATGCTTATAAAATTTTATTATAAAATTTGTATAAACAACTTAATTAGCATAGTCTTACAACCCTCAACCATATGTAGTCCAAGCAGCACTATAAAATTAATTAAAGTACATAACAGCATGGACTGCGATATGCGTTCAAAATGTCGATGTTCATGTGTCCTGCAGTTCACACGATGACGCACAGTTTGCTGCGTTCTTCATCGACCCATGAGCCGAGTGATCCACCGCTTAGAGTTTTATAATATTGGTTTTAAATTTGGTCAAATATGTTTTTATTGAAAGAAATTAAAAATACACCATTTTACTGGCATATATCAATTCCTTCAATAAATGTATTTATATACCTAAAATAAATGCTGCGAAATGTCTTAGTTTTATATAAACAATATATATCAAAGTATTATTTGTAATGGCATTTGTTTGTTAATATATATTGATAATTTTATATAAAACATTAACCTGAAACCAGGTACAACATTGTATATTTTAGGTTGTTGCATTATCCAATGTATGATCATCATCAAATTAGTTGGCCAATACATCTCGCAACGCGTGTATATTATGGTCCATATACACACAAAAGTTTATAATAAATATATAAAATATATTTTATTATATTAATAATTCGATTTGCTTGTTCGAATTTTATGTTTGTTTCTATTTAATTTATTTGTAATAATATTATATTATTACAATATTTCGATTTGCTTGTTCGAAATTTATTTGATCTTTTACTTTTAAGATCATATTTTTGGTATAATTATTATTATAATTATTATGTATATATATATATATATTGGTAATTTGTATTAAATTTGTATTAACAAATTTTTTTATTAACGGTAAGGATATTATACAATAATGATCCTTCCGCAGGTTCACCTACGGAAACCTTGTTACGACTTTTACTTCCTCTAAATAATCAAGTTCGGTCAACTTTTGCGAAACAACCGTAACACACAAGGCGTCACAGTGATCACGTCCGGAGACCTCACTAAATAATTCAATCGGTAGTAGCGACGGGCGGTGTGTACAAAGGGCAGGGACGTAATCAATGCGAGTTAATGACTCACACTTACTGGGAATTCCAAGTTCATGTGAACAGTTTCAGTTCACAATCCCAAGCATGAAAGTGGTTCAGCGGTTTACCCGGACCTCTCGGTCTAGGAAATACACGTTGATACTTTCATTGTAGCGCGCGTGCAGCCCAGGACATCTAAGGGCATCACAGACCTGTTATTGCTCAATCTCATTATTGCTAGACGCAATTTGTCCATTTAAGAAGCTAGTGTCCTTATAATGGGACAAACCAACAGGTACGGCTCCACTTATATAAACACATTCAAACACAATAAACATTTTACTGCCACCATGAATGAAGGCTATATAAGCTTCAACACCATAATCCTGAAGATATCTATTTAATATATTTGAGTCTCGTTCGTTATCGGAATTAACCAGACAAATCACTCCACGAACTAAGAACGGCCATGCACCACCACCCATAGATTCGAGAAAGAGCTATCAATCTGTCTTACACACTTATGTTCGGACCTGGTAAGTTTTCCCGTGTTGAGTCAAATTAAGCCGCAGGCTCCACTCCTGGTGGTGCCCTTCCGTCAATTCCTTTAAGTTTCAGCTTTGCAACCATACTTCCCCCGGAGCCCAAAAGCTTTGGTTTCCCGGGAAGCGACTGAGAGAGCCATAAAAGTAGCTACACCCAATTGCTAGCTGGCATCGTTTATGGTTAGAACTAGGGCGGTATCTGATCGCCTTCGAACCTCTAACTTTCGTTCTTGATTAATGAAAACATCTTTGGCAAATGCTTTCGCTTAAGTTAGTCTTACGACGGTCCAAGAATTTCACCTCTCGCGTCGTAATACTAATGCCCCCAAACTGCTTCTATTAATCATTACCTCTTGATCTGAAAACCAATGAAAGCAGAACAGAGGTCTTATTTCATTATCCCATGCACAGAATATTCAGGCATTTGAAGCCTGCTTTAAGCACTCTAATTTGTTCAAAGTAATTGTACCGGCCCACAATAACACTCGTTTAAGAGCACTAATGCAGGTTTTTAAATAGGAGGAACATATGAAAAAATACAAGTATTTAAACACATATAAGAACTCCACCGGTAATACGCTTACATACATAAAGGTATAGTACTAACCACAATTGTAAGTTGTACTACCCGTATGAAGCACAAGTTCAACTACGAACGTTTTAACCGCAACAACTTTAATATACGCTATTGGAGCTGGAATTACCGCGGCTGCTGGCACCAGACTTGCCCTCCAATTGGTCCTTGTTAAAGGATTTAAAGTGTACTCATTCCAATTACAGGGCCTCGGATATGAGTCCTGTATTGTTATTTTTCGTCACTACCTCCCCGAGCTGGGAGTGGGTAATTTACGCGCCTGCTGCCTTCCTTAGATGTGGTAGCCGTTTCTCAGGCTCCCTCTCCGGAATCGAACCCTGATTCCCCGTTACCCGTTGCAACCATGGTAGTCCTAGATACTACCATCAAAAGTTGATAGGGCAGACATTTGAAAGATCTGTCGTCGGTACAAGACCATACGATCTGCATGTTATCTAGAGTTCAACCAATATAACGATCTTGCGATCGCTTGGTTTTAGCCTAATAAAAGCACATGTCCCATAAGGTTCATGTTTTAATTGCATGTATTAGCTCTAGAATTACCACAGTTATCCAAGTAACTGTTAACGATCTAAGGAACCATAACTGATATAATGAGCCTTTTGCGGTTTCACTTTTAATTCGTGTGTACTTAGACATGCATGGCTTAATCTTTGAGACAAGCATATAACTACTGGCAGGATCAACCAGAATAATGTTTTCGTTCATATTTCATTCATATTTTTTGAATAGAAATTAGTAATATAAATATAATAGATTTTATTTCCATTTTATATGTTCGGTTTTTCTTAAATATTGATTTTAATTCAATATTTTTTTTTGCTTTGTGAAATAATTCTATTTTAATTCGAATACGGCCATTTTTATATGGCATTCGTATACGTTCTTTAATTTTTACTTGTTTCGCCACTAATATAACAAGTTTATAATTGATGTTAAAGAAAAAGTACAACTTTTTTATAACACAATTTTCAATATATATTGTTCTTTCTATAAGTTTTTATTATATTATATATACATAATTCATTCTAAAATATCATTTTTGTTCAACATACATAATTATTGTATCCACACATGTACAATTTTTGTTTAACCAATATAAATATTGAGTTAAATCATTTGCATTTTGATGATAAATTTAAAATTTATCTTTTCCATATAACTCTCTGGTAATATATGATATAAAACCGAGCGCATATGAAATTATTTTGATCACTAATATTGCAATTATATTTTATTATAATGCTTTTTGTAAACACATTGTACCGGCAAGCGATACTCTGTGCCCAAACGACAGGGGATATAATAATTTAATATAAATTATCATATATACCTGCCACCAAAGATTAACGATAAAAGTCGGAAACAATTTGTTATTCTATATATAATAGAAACTTGACCTCTGTTTCACCTTATTATCATGGGTTTATAATATTAACCGCGTAGCCAAGTCTTAATTTCATTTAAGAAACAAATTTATACGGATAATATTTTGATTTTAATATATGTTGTTCTATTGATAACAAAAGTATATATTATAATATATTTTGTTCAATAGTAGATGGACTACTTACTGTACCATCCTTATTTTTTATTATTATTGATATACATTATATTGACAACAGCATATGATATTCATATGGTTTGTTCAATAATTAATTGGTGGACAACCACTGACCATCCTATAGTAGTTTTTGGCCACGACGTCTAAATATCGAAATTATTTAATTCCGTTTGCCACCCATACGATAGATATTAACTATCTATAATAATAATGTGTACGCATAAAATATTATATGTATATATATAGACCAACAGACAAGCACTTCACCCTATAGTAGTTTTTGGCCACGACGTCTATATATCGGGCATATTTAATTCTCTTTGCCACCCAACCAAAGATATTCACTTTTTTATATAAAGTATTATTTGATCATATTAATATAACCAATTATTTCTGCCATATTCATATAATTTCTTTATGAATTATTTTTTGGTCATATCCATATAATCTATATGCCGTATCCATATAATGAATACGGCATATCCATACAACTAGCCATATTTGTATGTCAATGTATATTTTATTATACATTTTTTTTCTTTATACATATAATATGGTATTTCCATATCGCTATAATTGAATTATATGTATAAGATATCATTTATATATAGCATTGCCAAAATAATATGATAAACATAAATTTTGAACAATACGGCCGGTCGGCGAGCACTGCCTCCCTATATATGTTTTTGGCCACGACGTCTAAATATTGGGTATTTTTCGTACTGCGGCCCCGGTGTATGTAAATTGGGCATATTTCGTACTGATGCCAACATATCTATATGACTCATTATTTTCTTCCATATCAATATAACTTCTTTTATTTCCATATTCAAGTAATTTCTTTATTTGCCATATCAATATAAAATATTTTTTGGTCATATTTATATAATCTATATGCCGTATCAATATAATGAATACGGCATATACATACAACTAGCCATATTTGTATGTCAATGTATATTTTATTATACATTTTTTTTCTTTATACATATAATATGGTATTTCCATATCGCTATAATTGAATTATATGTATAAGATATCATTTATATATAGCATTGCCAAAATAATATGATAAACATAAATTTTGAACAATACGGCCGGTCGGCGAGCACTGCCTCCCTATATATGTTTTTGGCCACGACGTCTAAATATTGGGTATTTTTCGTACTGCGGCCCCGGTGTATGTAAATTGGGCATATTTCGTACTGATGCCAACATATCTATATGACTCATTATTTTCTTCCATATCAATATAACTTCTTTTATTTCCATATTCAAGTAATTTCTTTATTTGCCATATCAATATAAAATATTTTTTGGTCATATTTATATAATCTATATGCCGTATCCATATAATGAATACGGCATATCCATACAACTAGCCATATTTGTATGTCAATGTATATTTTATTATACATTTTTTTTCTTTATACATATAATATGGTATTTCCATATCGCTATAATTGAATTATATGTATAAGATATCATTTATATATAGCATTGCCAAAATAATATGATAAACATAAATTTTGAACAATACGGCCGGTCGGCGAGCACTGCCTCCCTATATATGTTTTTGGCCACGACGTCTAAATATTGGGTATTTTTCGTACTGCGGCCCCGGTGTATGTAAATTGGGCATATTTCGTACTGATGCCAACATATCTATATGACTCATTATTTTCTTCCATATCAATATAACTTCTTTTATTTCCATATTCAAGTAATTTCTTTATTTGCCATATCAATATAAAATATTTTTTGGTCATATTTATATAATCTATATGCCGTATCCATATAATGAATACGGCATATCCATACAACTAGCCATATTTGTATGTCAATGTATATTTTATTATACATTTTTTTTCTTTATACATATAATATGGTATTTCCATATCGCTATAATTGAATTATATGTATAAGATATCATTTATATATAGCATTGCCAAAATAATATGATAAACATAAATTTTGAACAATACGGCCGGTCGGCGAGCACTGCCTCCCTATATATGTTTTTGGCCACGACGTCTAAATATTGGGTATTTTTCGTACTGCGGCCCCGGTGTATGTAAATTGGGCATATTTCGTACTGATGCCAACATATCTATATGACTCATTATTTTCTTCCATATCAATATAACTTCTTTTATTTCCATATTCAAGTAATTTCTTTATTTGCCATATCAATATAAAATATTTTTTGGTCATATTTATATAATCTATATGCCGTATCCATATAATGAATACGGCATATCCATACAACTAGCCATATTTGTATGTCAATGTATATTTTATTATACATTTTTTTTCTTTATACATATAATATGGTATTTCCATATCGCTATAATTGAATTATATGTATAAGATATCATTTATATATAGCATTGCCAAAATAATATGATAAACATAAATTTTGAACAATACGGCCGGTCGGCGAGCACTGCCTCCCTATATATGTTTTTGGCCACGACGTCTAAATATTGGGTATTTATCGTACTGCGGCTCCGGTGTATGTAAATTGGGCATATTTCGTACTGATGCCACCATATCCATATAACTTATTTTTTGTTCTATATCTATATAATTATTTTTTTTCCATACCTATAACTATTAAACTAATTTTTTTCCATATCCATACTTGAACTTATTATTTTTCCCATATCCATATAACTCGTTTTTTCCATATCCACACTAGAATTTAGTATTTATCCCATATCCATATAAATCATTATTTACCATATCAATATAAATAATATTTTTCCATATTCATACTAGAACTTATTATTTCTTTAATATTCATATAACTCAATATTTTTTCATATCCATACTAGAACTTATTCTTTTTCCCATATCCATACTAGAACTTATAAATTTTCCCATATTCATATAACTAATTTTTTTCATATCCATACTAGAACCTAATTTTCTTCCTATATCCATATAACTTATTATTTACTATTACAATATAATTAATTTTTCCATATCCATACTAGAACTTATTATTTCTTCATATCCATAAAACTCAATATTTTTTCATATCCATACTAGAACTGATTATTTTTCCCATATCCATACTAGAACTCAGTATTCTTCCCATATCCATACTACAACTTAGTATTTTTCAAATATCAATATAAATCATTATTTAGCATATCAATATAACTAATTTTTTTGCATATCCATACTAGAACTTATTATTTCTTTAATATCCATATAACTCAATATTTTTTATATCCATACTAGAACTTATTATTTTTCCCATATCCATACTAGAACTTATAAATTTTCCCATATTCATATAACTAATTTTTTTCATATCCATACTAGAACATTAAATTTTTTGCCATATCTATATAACTCATTTTATTCCATATCCATACTAGAACTTATTATTTCTTTAATATCCATATAACTCAATATTTTTTCATATCCATACTAGAACTTATCATTTTTCCCATATTCATATAACTCATTTTTCCATATCCATACTAGAACTCTGTATTCTTTTCCATATCCATATAACTCATTTTTTTTCATATCCATACTAGAACTTATTATTTTTCCCATATCCATATAACTCATTTTTTTCATATCCATACTAGAACTTGTTATTTTTCCCATATCCATATAACTCATTTTTTCATATCCATACTAGAACTTAATATTATTTTCATATCCATATAACTAATCTTTTGACTTGGAATATTTTTATACACGTCACTAATAGGATGACGATTCAATCATCTATTTTAAGAGGAACATTGACTTGCATATGTCTCTTACTTGCATGTTCGGACTTAGAATATTTTTATACACGTCACTAATAGGATGACGATTCAGTTGGCTACCTTAAGAGGTACATATACTTGCATATGTCTCTTACTTGTATGTTCGGACTTAGAATATTTTTATACACGTCACTAATAGGATGACGATTCAGTTGGCTACCTTAAGAGGTACATATACTTGCATATGTCTCTTACTTGTATGTTCGGACTTAGAATATTTTTATACACGTCACTAATAGGATGACGATTCAGTTGGCTACCTTAAGAGGTACATATACTTGCATATGTCTCTTACTTGCATGTTCGGACTTAGAATATTTTTATACGCGTCACTAATAGGATGACGATTCAGTTGGCTACCTTAAGAGGTACATATACTTGCATATGTCTCTTATTTGCATGTTCGGACTTAGAATATTTTTATACGCGTCACTAATAGGATGACGATTCAGTTGGCTACCTTAAGAGGTACATATACTTGCATATGTCTCTTACTTGTATGTTCGGACTTAGAATATTTTTATACACGTCACTAATAGGATGACGATTCAGTTGGCTACCTTAAGAGGTACATATACTTGCATATGTCTCTTACTTGTATGTTCGGACTTAGAATATTTGTATACACGTCACTAATAGGATGACGATTCAGTTGGCTACCTTAAGAAGTACATATACTTGCATATGTCTCTTATTTGCATGTTCGGACTTAGAATATTTTTATACGCGTCACTAATAGGATGACGATACATATGGCTACCATTGTTAAATATATTTAAATAAAATTTATTTAAATATAATTATTATTTTATATATATATATTTTATATATATATATATTCTGACTTAAAAAAGCCAAACAAAATAAACACAATTAAATTTATGTTTATTATCGAATCATCAAGCAAAGGATAAGCTTCAGTGGATCGCAGTATGGCAGCTGCTCAACCACTTACAACACCTTGCCTGTTACAAAAGTCGTTTACAATTGATTCTAGGCTTTGTCATTGTATTAAATAATGCTTTTATATGTAACTAGCGCGGCATCAGGTGATCGAAGATCCTCCCAATTTACTATGTTACAAATTACATTGGCATCACATCCATTGTCGTTTATAAAGTAAATTATAAACTTTAAATGGTTTAGAAGCCATACAATGCAAATTGCCCCTTATTTATCATTGCAGTCCAGCACGGATACGACCTTAGAGGCGTTCAGGCATAATCCAACGGACGTAGCGTCATACCACTGTTCGCTCGAACAAGTATTGTGCCATTGGTCCGTACCTGCGGTTCCTCTCGTACTACGCAGGAATGCTGTCGCAACAACGTTTTGTCATTAGTAGGGTAAAACTAACCTGTCTCACGACGGTCTAAACCCAGCTCACGTTCCCTTGCATGGGTGAACAATCCAACGCTTGGTGAATTTTGCTTCACAATGATAGGAAGAGCCGACATCGAAGGATCAAAAAGCGACGTCGCTATGAACGCTTGGCCGCCACAAGCCAGTTATCCCTATGGTAACTTTTCTGACACCTCTTGTTAAAAACTCTTTAAACCAAAAGGATCGATAGGCCGAGCTTTTGCTGTCCCTGTGTGTACTGAACACCGAGATCAAGTCAGCATTTGCCCTTTTGCTCTATGTGTGGTTTCTGTCCGCACTGAGCTGGCCTTGGGACACCTCCGTTATTATTTGAGAGATGTACCGCCCCAGTCAAACTCCCTACCTGGCAATGTCCTTGAATTGGATCATACCTGAGTAATTGGAGTTATACCAAATTTTCAAATCAAAAATACATAAATGCACCGTTTTATTAAAGAATTTGTTTGCGATTATATAACAAACTCGTGATACTTTGATCAAGAAGCTTGCATCAAAACCCAATACCATAAGATATAATAAATATATCCGTATAATGGCTAGGAAATGATACACGTTCCATTTAATCAAGTAAGTAAGGAAACAATAAGAGTAGTGGTATTTCATTGACGATACCAAACCGAAGTCTAATATCTCCCACTTATTCTACACCTCTTATGTCTCCTTACACTGCCAGATTAGAGTCAAGCTCAAAAGGGTCTTCTTTCCCCGCTAATTATTCCAAGCCCGTTCCCTTGGCTGTGGTTTCGCTAGATAGTAGATAGGGACAGTAGGAATCTCGTTAATCCATTCATGCGCGTCACTAATTAGATGACGAGGCATTTGGCTACCTTAAGAGAGTCATAGTTACTCCCGCCGTTGACCCGCGCTTACTTGAATTTCTTCACTTTGACATTCAGAGCACTGGGCAGAAATCACATTGTGTCAACACCCGCTAGGGCCATCACAATGCTTTGTTTTAATTAGACAGTCGGATTCCCCAAGTCCGTGCCAGTTCTGAATTGATTGTTAATTGATAATCGTTATAATTAATAAGAACTAATTGGTTTGACCCAATTAGTATTCTTAAAAATTTTAGCAAGAAAGTTCCACAATTGGCTACGTAACTAACTATCCGGGGAACAAGTAACTAACATAAATGCTAGAAACTCTATTTACCCAGAACGAGCACATAAACCATGTTATTGTTTCCCAATCAAGCCCGACTATCTCAATCTTCAGAGCCAATCCTTATCCCGAAGTTACGGATCTAATTTGCCGACTTCCCTTACCTACATTATTCTATCGACTAGAGACTCTTCACCTTGGAGACCAGCTGCGGATATTGGTACGGCCTGTTGAGAAGTTTGCGTGTCCCCACCATAAATTTTCAAGGTCCGAGGAGAAAATATCGACACAACAGTATATGTCATGCTCTTCTAGCCCATCTACCATATCTCTCTGCGAAAGACTTCCATGGTAGTACGGCTATAAAACAGAAAAGAAAACTCTTCCGATATCTCTCGACGGCTTCTTTATGGTCGTTCCTGTTGCCAGGATGAGCACGAGGCCCATATTTAATAACAAACGGATACTCAACAGGTTACGGAATTGGAACCGTATTCCCTTTCGTTCAAAATTATTCAAGTATATTATATTAGCTTGATTTGTATATATTGCGTTTTTGGTTTTACTTGAAAATTTTCGGCTTTCGCCTTGAACTTAGGACCGACTAACTCGTGATCAACCACTGTTCACACGAAACCCTTCTCCACTTCAGTCCTCCAAGGTCTCATTCGATTATTTGCTACTACCACCAAGATCTGTACCAATGGCAGCTCCATGCAGGCTTACGCCAAACACTTCTACGCATACCATTGTACCTTCCTACTCACTAAAGTTTCAAAATTTATATCACAAGTAATATAAATCATCTACTTTAGCGGTAATGTATAGGTATACAACTTAAGCGCCATCCATTTTAAGGGCTAGTTGCTTCGGCAGGTGAGTTGTTACACACTCCTTAGCGGATTTCGACTTCCATGATCACCGTCCTGCTGTTTTAAGCAACCAACGCCTTTCATGGTATCTGCATGAGTTGTTAATTTGGGCACCGTAACATTACGTTTGGTTCATCCCACAGCGCCAGTTCTGCTTACCAAAAGTGGCCCACTGGGCACATTATATCATAACCTTAAACTTCATATCAAGAAAGTTAAGGTTCTTACCCATTTAAAGTTTGAGAATAGGTTAAGATCGTTTCGACCCTAAGGCCTCTAATCATTCGCTTTACCAGATAAGATTATTTTATATAATATTAAAATGCACCAGCTATCCTGAGGGAAACTTCGGAAGGAACCAGCTACTAGATGGTTCGATTGGTCTTTCGCCCCTATACTCAATTCTGACAATCGATTTGCACGTCAGAACTGTTTCGGTCTTCCATCAGGGTTTCCCCTGACTTCAACCTGATCAAGTATAGTTCACCATCTTTCGGGTCACAGCATATATGCTCAAGGTACGTTCCAGTTAGAGGCATAAATAATATAAATATCATTATACATAACTATATAGAACGCCCCGGGATTGTGTTAATTAGCTATAAATAGTTAAAAAACTAATCCCATTATTAGTCAAGTTAATTACGCTATTAGGTTTATATCCCAATAACTTGCACATATGTTAGACTCCTTGGTCCGTGTTTCAAGACGGGTCCCGAAGGTATCCTGAATCTTTCGCATTGTTAATCCTACAAGTGCATATAATAAACACAAAAATCAATGATAATCATGCCATTATATAATTCCGAAAAATTAACGCACTGTATTCATATAAATCTATCAGCACTTTATCAAATTAATAACATTTATTCTGTGTTAAAATGCAAGCAATTTAATTTGAATAAACTATAAGTTATATTTTATGATAAATTTGGTATGCTAATAGATTACAATGTCCTTATATGGAAAAAATGCACACTATTATCATAATATTGTTTAAATATTACAATTTTAATGATGAATTTTCCATAACGGATATTCAGGTTCATCGGGCTTAACCTCTAAGCAGTTTCACGTACTGTTTAACTCTCTATTCAGAGTTCTTTTCAACTTTCCCTCACGGTACTTGTTTACTATCGGTCTCATGGTTATATTTAGTTTTAGATGGAGTTTACCACCCACTTAGTGCTGCACTATCAAGCAACACGACTCTTTGGAAACATCATCTAGTAATCATTAACGTTATACGGGCCTGGCACCCTCTATGGGTAAATGGCCTCATTTAAGAAGGACTTAAATCGTTAATTTCTCATACTAGAATATTGACGCTCCATACACTGCATCTCACATTTGCCATATAGACAAAGTGACTTAGTGCTGAACTGATTTCTTTTCGCTCGCCGCTACTAAGAAAATCCTTGTTAGTTTCTTTTCCTCCCCTAATTAATATGCTTAAATTCAGGGGGTAGTCCCATATGAGTTGAGGTTGTATATAACTTTTATTTGCAATTAATTCTTTATATATAATGATAAAACATTTTATTAAATTCGTTTAAAGCTGACGTATATATATATTAATGGCATTTATTTGTAACGAATTAACGAAGAATAATAATATTGTCAACGTTTTTCATATTTCAAATCATTAATAAGAGACAATTCTAGATAATATTTTATGCTAGACATTTCTCAGTATTATTTGATTGAAAAAGAAAATATTCCTCTTCGTTTTTCTCAAAGTTTAATTACTATTGTGAGATAATGTTTTTCATATATTTGTTAATATTATGAATAAAATAATTAAATTATTTTTATCCAATAATATACCATATGCTTATAAAATTTTATTATAAAATTTGTATAAACAACTTAATTAGCATAGTCTTACAACCCTCAACCATATGTAGTCCAAGCAGCACTATAAAATTAATTAAAGTACATAACAGCATGGACTGCGATATGCGTTCAAAATGTCGATGTTCATGTGTCCTGCAGTTCACACGATGACGCACAGTTTGCTGCGTTCTTCATCGACCCATGAGCCGAGTGATCCACCGCTTAGAGTTTTATAATATTGGTTTTAAATTTGGTCAAATATGTTTTTATTGAAAGAAATTAAAAATACACCATTTTACTGGCATATATCAATTCCTTCAATAAATGTATTTATATACCTAAAATAAATGCTGCGAAATGTCTTAGTTTTATATAAACAATATATATCAAAGTATTATTTGTAATGGCATTTGTTTGTTAATATATATTGATAATTTTATATAAAACATTAACCTGAAACCAGGTACAACATTGTATATTTTAGGTTGTTGCATTATCCAATGTATGATCATCATCAAATTAGTTGGCCAATACATCTCGCAACGCGTGTATATTATGGTCCATATACACACAAAAGTTTATAATAAATATATAAAATATATTTTATTATATTAATAATTCGATTTGCTTGTTCGAATTTTATGTTTGTTTCTATTTAATTTATTTGTAATAATATTATATTATTACAATATTTCGATTTGCTTGTTCGAAATTTATTTGATCTTTTACTTTTAAGATCATATTTTTGGTATAATTATTATTATAATTATTATGTATATATATATATATATTGGTAATTTGTATTAAATTTGTATTAACAAATTTTTTTATTAACGGTAAGGATATTATACAATAATGATCCTTCCGCAGGTTCACCTACGGAAACCTTGTTACGACTTTTACTTCCTCTAAATAATCAAGTTCGGTCAACTTTTGCGAAACAACCGTAACACACAAGGCGTCACAGTGATCACGTCCGGAGACCTCACTAAATAATTCAATCGGTAGTAGCGACGGGCGGTGTGTACAAAGGGCAGGGACGTAATCAATGCGAGTTAATGACTCACACTTACTGGGAATTCCAAGTTCATGTGAACAGTTTCAGTTCACAATCCCAAGCATGAAAGTGGTTCAGCGGTTTACCCGGACCTCTCGGTCTAGGAAATACACGTTGATACTTTCATTGTAGCGCGCGTGCAGCCCAGGACATCTAAGGGCATCACAGACCTGTTATTGCTCAATCTCATTATTGCTAGACGCAATTTGTCCATTTAAGAAGCTAGTGTCCTTATAATGGGACAAACCAACAGGTACGGCTCCACTTATATAAACACATTCAAACACAATAAACATTTTACTGCCACCATGAATGAAGGCTATATAAGCTTCAACACCATAATCCTGAAGATATCTATTTAATATATTTGAGTCTCGTTCGTTATCGGAATTAACCAGACAAATCACTCCACGAACTAAGAACGGCCATGCACCACCACCCATAGATTCGAGAAAGAGCTATCAATCTGTCTTACACACTTATGTTCGGACCTGGTAAGTTTTCCCGTGTTGAGTCAAATTAAGCCGCAGGCTCCACTCCTGGTGGTGCCCTTCCGTCAATTCCTTTAAGTTTCAGCTTTGCAACCATACTTCCCCCGGAGCCCAAAAGCTTTGGTTTCCCGGGAAGCGACTGAGAGAGCCATAAAAGTAGCTACACCCAATTGCTAGCTGGCATCGTTTATGGTTAGAACTAGGGCGGTATCTGATCGCCTTCGAACCTCTAACTTTCGTTCTTGATTAATGAAAACATCTTTGGCAAATGCTTTCGCTTAAGTTAGTCTTACGACGGTCCAAGAATTTCACCTCTCGCGTCGTAATACTAATGCCCCCAAACTGCTTCTATTAATCATTACCTCTTGATCTGAAAACCAATGAAAGCAGAACAGAGGTCTTATTTCATTATCCCATGCACAGAATATTCAGGCATTTGAAGCCTGCTTTAAGCACTCTAATTTGTTCAAAGTAATTGTACCGGCCCACAATAACACTCGTTTAAGAGCACTAATGCAGGTTTTTAAATAGGAGGAACATATGAAAAAATACAAGTATTTAAACACATATAAGAACTCCACCGGTAATACGCTTACATACATAAAGGTATAGTACTAACCACAATTGTAAGTTGTACTACCCGTATGAAGCACAAGTTCAACTACGAACGTTTTAACCGCAACAACTTTAATATACGCTATTGGAGCTGGAATTACCGCGGCTGCTGGCACCAGACTTGCCCTCCAATTGGTCCTTGTTAAAGGATTTAAAGTGTACTCATTCCAATTACAGGGCCTCGGATATGAGTCCTGTATTGTTATTTTTCGTCACTACCTCCCCGAGCTGGGAGTGGGTAATTTACGCGCCTGCTGCCTTCCTTAGATGTGGTAGCCGTTTCTCAGGCTCCCTCTCCGGAATCGAACCCTGATTCCCCGTTACCCGTTGCAACCATGGTAGTCCTAGATACTACCATCAAAAGTTGATAGGGCAGACATTTGAAAGATCTGTCGTCGGTACAAGACCATACGATCTGCATGTTATCTAGAGTTCAACCAATATAACGATCTTGCGATCGCTTGGTTTTAGCCTAATAAAAGCACATGTCCCATAAGGTTCATGTTTTAATTGCATGTATTAGCTCTAGAATTACCACAGTTATCCAAGTAACTGTTAACGATCTAAGGAACCATAACTGATATAATGAGCCTTTTGCGGTTTCACTTTTAATTCGTGTGTACTTAGACATGCATGGCTTAATCTTTGAGACAAGCATATAACTACTGGCAGGATCAACCAGAATAATGTTTTCGTTCATATTTCATTCATATTTTTTGAATAGAAATTAGTAATATAAATATAATAGATTTTATTTCCATTTTATATGTTCGGTTTTTCTTAAATATTGATTTTAATTCAATATTTTTTTTTTGCTTTGTGAAATAATTCTATTTTAATTCGAATACGGCCATTTTTATATGGCATTCGTATACGTTCTTTAATTTTTACTTGTTTCGCCACTAATATAACAAGTTTATAATTGATGTTAAAGAAAAAGTACAACTTTTTTATAACACAATTTTCAATATATATTGTTCTTTCTATAAGTTTTTATTATATTATATATACATATTTCATTCTAAAATATCATTTTTGTTCACCATACATAATTATTGTATCCACACATGTACAATTTTTGTTTAACCAATATAAATATTGAGTTAAATCATTTGCATTTTGATGATAAATTTAAAATTTATCTTTTCCATATAACTCTCTGGTAATATATGATATAAAACCGAGCGCATATGAAATTATTTTGATCACTAATATTGCAATTATATTTTATTATAATGCTTTTTGTAAACACATTGTACCGGCAAGCGATACTCTGTGCCCAAACGACAGGGGATATAATAATTTAATATAAATTATCATATATACCTGCCACCAAAGATTAACGATAAAAGTCGGAAACAATTTGTTATTCTATATATAATAGAAACTTGACCTCTGTTTCACCTTATTATCATGGGTTTATAATATTAACCGCGTAGCCAAGTCTTAATTTCATTTAAGAAACAAATTTATACGGATAATATTTTGATTTTAATATATGTTGTTCTATTGATAACAAAAGTATATATTATAATATATTTTGTTCAATAGTAGATGGACTACTTACTGTACCATCCTTATTTTTTATTATTATTGATATACATTATATTGACAACAGCATATGATATTCATATGGTTTGTTCAATAATTAATTGGTGGACAACCACTGACCATCCTATAGTAGTTTTTGGCCACGACGTCTAAATATCGAAATTATTTAATTCCGTTTGCCACCCATACGATAGATATTAACTATCTATAATAATAATGTGTACGCATAAAATATTATATGTATATATATAGACCAACAGACAAGCACTTCACCCTATAGTAGTTTTTGGCCACGACGTCTATATATCGGGCATATTTAATTCTCTTTGCCACCCAACCAAAGATATTCACTTTTTTATATAAAGTATTATTTGATCATATTAATATAACCAATTATTTCTGCCATATTCATATAATTTCTTTATGAATTATTTTTTGGTCATATCCATATAATCTATATGCCGTATCCATATAATGAATACGGCATATCCATACAACTAGCCATATTTGTATGTCAATGTATATTTTATTATACATTTTTTTTTCTTTATACATATAATATGGTATTTCCATATCGCTATAATTGAATTATATGTATAAGATATCATTTATATATAGCATTGCCAAAATAATATGATAAACATAAATTTTGAACAATACGGCCGGTCGGCGAGCACTGCCTCCCTATATATGTTTTTGGCCACGACGTCTAAATATTGGGTATTTTTCGTACTGCGGCCCCGGTGTATGTAAATTGGGCATATTTCGTACTGATGCCAACATATCTATATGACTCATTATTTTCTTCCATATCAATATAACTTCTTTTATTTCCATATTCAAGTAATTTCTTTATTTGCCATATCAATATAAAATATTTTTTGGTCATATTTATATAATCTATATGCCGTATCCATATAATGAATACGGCATATCCATACAACTATCCATATTTGTATGTCAATGTATATTTTATTATACATTTTTTTTCTTTATACATATAATATGGTATTTCCATATCGCTATAATTGAATTATATGTATAAGATATCATTTATATATAGCATTGCCAAAATAATATGATAAACATAAATTTTGAACAATACGGCCGGTCGGCGAGCACTGCCTCCCTATATATGTTTTTTGCCACGACGTCTAAATATTGGGTATTTTTCGTACTGCGGCCCCGGTGTATGTAAATTGGGCATATTTCGTACTGATGCCAACATATCTATATGACTCATTATTTTCTTCCATATCAATATAACTTCTTTTATTTCCATATTCAAGTAATTTCTTTATTTGCCATATCAATATAAAATATTTTTTGGTCATATTTATATAATCTATATGCCGTATCCATATAATGAATACGGCATATCCATACAACTAGCCATATTTGTATGTCAATGTATATTTTATTATACATTTTTTTTCTTTATACATATAATATGGTATTTCCATATCGCTATAATTGAATTATATGTATAAGATATCATTTATATATAGCATTGCCAAAATAATATGATAAACATAAATTTTGAACAATACGGCCGGTCGGCGAGCACTGCCTCCCTATATATGTTTTTGGCCACGACGTCTAAATATTGGGTATTTTTCGTACTGCGGCCCCGGTGTATGTAAATTGGGCATATTTCGTACTGATGCCAACATATCTATATGACTCATTATTTTCTTCCATATCAATATAACTTCTTTTATTTCCATATTCAAGTAATTTCTTTATTTGCCATATCAATATAAAATATTTTTTGGTCATATTTATATAATCTATATGCCGTATCCATATAATGAATACGGCATATCCATACAACTAGCCATATTTGTATGTCAATGTATATTTTATTATACATTTTTTTTCTTTATACATATAATATGGTATTTCCATATCGCTATAATTGAATTATATGTATAAGATATCATTTATATATAGCATTGCCAAAATAATATGATAAACATAAATTTTGAACAATACGGCCGGTCGGCGAGCACTGCCTCCCTATATATGTTTTTGGCCACGACGTCTAAATATTGGGTATTTTTCGTACTGCGGCCCCGGTGTTGTAATTGGGCATATTTCGTACTGATGCCAACATATCTATATGACTCATTATTTTCTTCCATATCAATATAACTTCTTATTTCCATATTCAAGTAATTTCTTTATTTGCCATATCAATATAAAATATTTTTGGTCATATTTATATAATCTATATGCCGTATCCATATAATGAATACGGCATATCCATACAACTAGCCATATTTGTATGTCAATGTATATTTTATATACATTTTTTTCTTTATACATATAATATGGTATTTCCATATCGCTATAATTGAATTATATGTATAAGATATCATTTATATATAGCATTGCCAAAATAATATGATAAACATAAATTTTGAACAATACGGCCGGTCGGCGAGCACTGCCTCCCTATATATGTTTTTGGCCACGACGTCTAAATATGGGTATTTATCGTACTGCGGCTCCGGTGTATGTAAATTGGGCATATTTCGTACTGATGCCACCATATCCATATAACTTATTTTTTGTTCTATATCTATATAATTAATTTTTTTCCATACCTATAACTATTAACTAATTTTTCCATATCCATATTTGAACTTATTATTTTTCCCATATCCATATAACTCGTTTTTTCCATATCCACACTAGAATTTAGTATTTATCCCATATCCATATAAATCATTATTTACCATATCAATATAAAATAATATTTTCAATATTCATACTAGAACTTATTATTTCTTTAATATTCATAAACTCAATATTTTTTCATATCCATACTAGAACTTATTCTTTTCCCATATCCATACTAGAACTATAATTTTCCCATATTCATATAATAATTTTTTTCATATCCATACTAGAACTATATTTTTTCTATATCCATATAACATTATTATTACTATTACAATATAATTAATTTTTCCATATCCATACTAGAGCTTATTATCTCTTCAATATCCATAAACTCAATATTTTTCATATCCATACTAGAAACTTATTATTTTTCCATATCCATCTAGAATCAGTATTTTCCATATCCATACTACACTTAGTATTTTTCCCATATCCATTAAACTATTATTGCATATCAATATAAATAATTTTTTCCATATCCATACTAGAACTTATTATTTCTTAATATCCATATAACTCAATATTTTTTCATATCCATACTAGAACTTATTATTTTCCCATATCCATACTAGAACTTATAAATTTTCCCATAT